>NC_089825.1:51637981-51937981 GCF_035046505.1 Tiliqua scincoides | reverse complement strand
TGCAACAGAAAAAGCAGCTGAAAAACAGCAGCAGGAGGACAAGAAAACTCTGCAAATAGAGATTTGAAGAAAAGTGTAGGTGATATCAAAAAACACTCCCCTGCTGTCCCAGCCAACCCCTCCTGACAGGCAGCAGCATGGAATGCACTGACCCCTTCCCTTCCCCCTTGCCATGACCCCAGTCCAGCTGCAACAAAACCCATTCCTCCCAGGCATGGGAGGGAGGGAGCAAAGACGCATCCCAGCTTGGCAATCTATACAATGCATTATATTTGTAATTACAAGAGCATATGGCTTGGTTTCGCTTTCCATAGGGCTCAATACATTCACCAGCTTGGAGTGAGAGACCTCCTTCTCGGGTGTTTTTTTGGGGTACATTCATTGGATCAGGACCATTCTGGTGTTGTTGGATTCTTGTCAGCCTGCCCTTTCCGATGGAGTAAGGCAGGTTTGCCTACTCACGAGTAAATGCGCGATACAGCTCAGTTTCACTTTCCATGCATTTTTTGTTTTCCGGTTTTTTGCCGATAACTTTTGCTAGAAAGGAGATATTTTCACTCCGGTTTTCTTCATTGCATTCTGCTGGAAATTCCACAACCAACGGTATATAACATGATGGGGTTACTCCTAACCACCGCGATTTTAGCACGTTCCCCCCCATGCGTGTCACCCCCCCCTTGCGCATCACCCGGTGTGGCCCTCACTCCCCTAGCAACGCCACTGCCAGGGATCACTAAGTGGGCAAATTGTTATAGGTCATTAACTCCCCATAATTGCAATGGACTTCTGGTATACAACCACTACAACTCCTCTGGCTTGTAACAGTAGTGTGTAATTGGTGATGACTCAGAATTATGTTCAGCTCACAAAAAAGATGGACATAGCTAATGTGGTATCGAGTTGGAAGAGAGCATAGGCAGAACCAGAAAACTAGGGATAAATGAGGGAAAATAAATATAGCAGAAGAAGTGTGTTTAGGGACCCAGTTGAACAGAGAGCTGGTTGGGCACATGATTTTAAATAGTTGGTAATAGCTACTGTAGCTCTATGATGCCATAAAGCTGTGCATCCCTCGTCTGAAACCTGCTGGTTAATCACTTCTCAGATACAGAGTGTGATACTTATATACTCAAATGTATTAATGCAGAGAAGATAAAGTAGTTAATGAAGCATACTTAAAAAGCTGCTTCAGAGTGTGTTTTAATTCCAGCATATCCATTGTGCTCTATTAGTTCAAATTATTTTACCGCCTGCATTAATATGTGCCTTTTAAAAATATATTAATTTTCTTACTGTACCATATACTTGCTTCACATCACTAAGGTAGATGAAAGGGTAATTTCTAAGACAATATTGGATTTCTTATGTTTAATAGCAGTGTTAGTATTTAAGTGAAGAGGTAGTTGAGGGCTTAGGCTCTGGGTCACATATTTTAGCAACAGAGACTTTGTCATAGTGCTTCATGTTCAGTGGTTTCATTTGGTGATTTTTTTTTTTACAGACTTCTTGAAGAAATTCATCTTGTTCCAGCTATTTTTCAAGTCATTCTGGTGAGAACGTACTTTACTTAGAACTTGGTTTTAAAGTAACTTTAAAGCACTACTTAACTGTGTTGTTGTGCTTGCTTTTCCACTATTTCAGGAGGTACACCATTATCTCAAAAAACGTGCCATCTTTTCAGTCTCATTTTACTATGATATGTATTAGAGGAAAAAGTAGCTAGCATATACATTATACTGGCTAGATGTCAGTTTGATTTGAAATATTTTTGTACTTGTGCTACATTCGTACATGTATTTTGATTGTGTTTCAATGTATCTTTCAGTTTTAATAAGAATTTGAAAGGATGGCACACCTAAGTATTGTTCATTTATAAAAAACTTCAGTGCTTTGGTCCCCAAACCCTGATAAAACTGGCTCAGTGGTAAGGAAAGTACACTTCCTTCAAGAGGCTGTCCTGCCTTTTCTTCAGCTATTCTGCATGTACAAATAGTCCCAGCTTATTCAAGATATGGTCCTGTGGCCTAGTATCTGTAACATATTTCAAGACTGTCAAGACTCTTTTCTCAGACTGAGTGCTAAGTCTGTTAAGTTTTCCAGAGCTGTGAAATTGATTTTGCAGTATAAACCTGACTGAATTGTATATTATCCTGGTATGGATGACCTTGGCAAGCAGTAGAAAATTGATCTTCTTGAGCAGGGGTGTCCAAACTATTTGGCAGGAGGACCACATCATCTCTCTGGCACCGTGTCAGGGGCTGGGAAAAGAATTAATTTACATTCAAATTTGAATAAATTTACATAAATGTACATATTTATGAGTATATCAGAGATATATTATTTATCTCTAAATTTACATATTTATGAGTATATTAGAGATGGAACTGATATGAATGAATGAAGGTCTTGCAATAACTCAAGGCCTATAAAAGGCCTTGTAGAAGCAAGACCAGCCTTTCCTTCGCTGCCGCTGCTGTACCACAGACATGAAACAGCAAGCAGTGGAGGTAGCACTTGTCCCACAGCTTATACGAGAGGTCATACAGTCTCCCTCACGCTGAGAGCAGTTGTGTCAGGCCAGCATGGGCTCCAGCAAGTCTCTGGAGGACCAGAAGCTCATTGGAGATTGGGGGGCTCCCAGTGGGTCTGACAGGGAATCCCTGAGGGCAGGGTTTGGGCACCCCTGTTCTTGAGGAAGAGATATGCATTAATATTTTGCTTTGCATAACTGAACTCTAAGTCTGGTAAATTGTGGTTTGGAAATCAAATCCTGAATGTTGCATAATAGTGTGCAAACAATATGCAGTGTGGTTGTGTCCCATTTGGGTGTATCAGCCCCTTCCATACCAGATCACAACTTGGGGGCATTTTGAAAAAAAAAAAAGGCTTACAGTTGGAGGGCAAAGGAAAGGACTACTATGCTGATTGACTTTTTTATGTGTCAGGATATAGAACATGCCTATGCTGTAGTCTGCATGTAGTGTTTGATGTTTTGCAGAAAGCATTTCTATTAGGTTCACTTTTCCCTGTAAGCTGCGCAACCGCATGGCTGTAAAAGAAGCCCTGCACAGCTGAAAGAAGTTGCTGATCCCCTATCTGTTCTCTTGGACTTCTGTCTCTTCCATTTGTTCTCTTATTCTCTCTCTATTATCTCTTCCTTCTGTGGAGCCTGCTGAAGGAAAGCCAGGCATATGTCACAGTTCGTTGATAAAATGCCTGGAAACCAGATGTGAGTGCAGATCATTGATGGAAGTGATGCTTCTGTCTTCCTCCCTCATGCCAGGAATGAGTCAGAAGGGCTTGCTGTGCAAATCATTGATAGAATACTACAAGGTGTTGTTCTGTTTGAGCCATCTCCAAAGGATGTCATGGGAAAAGGTGCAAAAACAAAGATGCAAAGAGAGGCTACCAAAATGATCAGGGATTTTTTAGTTTAGTAAAAAAAGGTGGGGTTGGGTGGGGTGAGGTGGGGAGGGGAAGGAGATAGAGATTTATCAAAATATTTATATCTATAAATGGCAATTGCAATAAAAGGCTACCAAAATTATTAGGGGCTGTTTAGTATTTTGGGGAGAAGGGGAAAATGGTGGGGATGGAGATGGAAGTTTATGAAGTTAGTTATGGTGTGGACTGGGAGCAGAAAAAAAAACATTTTAAAAGTCACAATATAATAATACCTTTACCCAGAAAAATAATAATAATAACTAGGTATTTATATACCGCCTTTCTGGTCATTGGATTACTCCTCTGACTTTATTCAAGGCGGTTTACATAGGCAGGCATTTCTAAATCCCTCAGGAGGATTTTTACAAACATAGAGGTTCTCTCTTTCAAGAACCAACATTTCAGATGGCTGTTTGGTCTCACTTCTGGCCTTCAGTTCTTCCACGCAGGCTGACAAGCAGCTCCATCTCTAACATGGAGGGCAGCCAAGATGCTTCTTGCTCACACCAAGAGCAGGTGGAATCACTCAGCTGGGTTTGTCAGCTGCATCAAGGTCTCGCCATTCTCAGCTGTTCAGGGAGCTGCCGGTGTCCTCGAACTAGCAACCTTCTGATGTTATCTTTGGGCTAACGGAGGCTCTACCCTCTAGACCAGCCCTCCTGCCTGCAGCATCTTAAGGGAAACTCAGCATCTTAAGGAAGTTTAATAAGGACCCACTCCCAGCCTGAGCCTACCATGCCCAGGTAGGGCTGGAATTTCTGGTAACAGACACTGATTTAGAGTCTAAGTCCACGAATACACCAGAGGTTCCCAAACTGGGGTGGTGAGATGCCCCAGCCAGTAACGTCTGTTGCTGCTCCCTTAAGGGGCGGGGTGACAGCGACAGTTGCAACATGATCGTGCCACACTGGGGAGGAAAGTTTTTTTAAAAACTTATCTGGGGGTCGCTCTGGCTCTCCAATGGTCCAGGAAGCATGCCACCCCTTCTGCAGGCCTCCCAGCACCACCAAACTGCAATAAAAAGTTTGTTTTTTTTAAAAAGCCACTTCTGCTTTTGCAACAAAAACTAGCAGTGGCTTTTTAAAAACTTTTTACTGTAGTTTGGTGGCACTGGGAGACCTGCAGAGGGGGTGGCAGGCTCCTTGAATTCACTGGAGAGCCGTAGTGATCCCCAGGTAAGTTAAAAAAACAAACCAACAAACCCTTTCCTCCCTGGTGGTAGTGCAATTGTGATGATCATGCCACCTCCCCTTAACATTTACCAGATCTGAAACTCTCCCTGAATGTTTGCTATGCACACTTACCTGGAAGTCAATCTCATTGAATATAATATAACTTACTTCTGAGTATACATGCATATGATTGTGCTGTAAATTGTGTTTCCAGAGGTTCTGTTACCATTTTAGCAGAATACCTAGCATTGTTTTTAGAAAGTTTTTAGTCAGAATGTTTTTAGTCAGTTTGTGTCATTCACTCCCTTACACAGGTGTAGATCAAAAAATATAAGTAGCGGAGCCAAATTGTCAAGAACTCTTGTATGTCATTGCTGACAGTTCTATGTAAAGGTTAAACGTATATAAGATAAGCACAGTGCCAAATCACTTCAGCAATAATTGTTGGTAACAAAATCCTTCTAGAGCTGCTAAATTTTATTGCAGATTGCAGTGATTATCTACTGTTCAGGTTGTTAACTGTTCCTCACAGTGGGAAAAAATGAGAGGGAACATTGCTTCAGTTACCATCATTTAAAGAAAAAGTTGGTCAATGTTGTCATATACCAAATTTTTGAAAATCAGTTGTATTGATGTATCATTTTGTTGCTCAGAAATGGCATGGAGATTTGTGGGAGGTAATTATTTTACTTGATTTCAGATTTGAACCTTCCTTAATATTTCCTTCCTGGAATATGTCCAGTGTCTGACTTGTTTATCTAGAGCAGGGGTGTCCAAAGTTTTTGGCAGGAGGGCCACATCGTCTCTCTGACACTGTGTCGGGGGGGCAGGGGGAAGGAGGAAATAATTCATTCACATTTAAAATTTGAATAAATTTACATAATTTTACATGAATGAATATATTAAAGATGAACCTATATGAATGAATGAAAGTCTTGCAATAGCTCAAGGCCTATAAAAGGCCTTGCACAGAGCAAGGCTGGCCTTTCCCTTGCTGCCGCTACTGCATCACAGACATGAAACAACAAGCAGTGGAGGCAGCCCTCATCCCACAGCTCATGCGAGAGGTCGAACAGTCACCCTCACGCTGAGAGCAGTTGCGTCGAGCCAGTGCAGGCTCCAACAAATCTCCGGAGGGCCAGAGGCTCATTGGAGACTGGGGGCTCCCTAAGGGCAGCATTGAGAGGCCTCGAGGGTCGCAAGTGGCCCCAGGGTTGGGGTTTGGGCACCCCTGATCTAGAGCAGTGATTTTCAACCTTTTTCATCTCGCGGCACACTGGCAAGGCACTAAAATGGTCGAGGCCCACCATCAGCTTTTTGACAATTGACAAGGCAGACTGTGCTGTCTATGGGGGCTCATACCCCCAATGGTCCTATTGATAAATGACCCTCTCCCAAATTCCTGTGGCACACCTGGAGACCATTTGCAGTACAGCAGTGTGCCATGGCACAGTGGTTGAAAATGGCTGATCTAGAGAGTCCCTCTTTCCAGGGCAGCAGGTTTCAAGACAGAAGTTTTGATCCAAAGGCAGAAGGTTTGTTTTAGACTTCATACCATAGTGTTTAAATATGAAAGATAATGATGACGGTGATTTGGCACTCAGTGTTCTTTGTCATTGTCGATATTGCTCAGATTGTTGCCTATCTTGCCTGTAGTAAAGGTGGTGTAAACTTTGTCATTGGTAACCTCCTAGAATTTTGCTTTTGCTGTAATGTCAGTTTTGTAATGGCTGGTTCTTAAAGAAATCATGGGGAGGAGAACATTTTAAATTTGAAGTATGTTCTCAAATGTCTTTTTAGTGCCATAAAAATCTTAAATCAAAATAGGCTTTTCACCATTCATAGGTATTGCTTATGTTTTAAATTGGGCTAACCAAAGAGTTCTATTACATGAAATGATTTTTTTCCTATAATATATAATAAGTATGCAAAATTGGATTTAAAGTATCCATTAAAATGTTTAAACCATTAGCCTGTTCGCCGAATATGTTCTTATCAGAATTATGACCTGGAGCAATCAAATTATTGTTCTTAGAATGGAAGCTATATAATGTATATGGACTTTCATTTAATGCCTCCCAAAGATATTCACATTGTATTCGCAGTGTATGGCCATATCTATTATACTTAGCCTGTGGGTTTTTTCTGTTTCTTTCTGTATGCACAGTTATACTGTTCCAGTATGTGAGACCACAGTTGCATAACTCAAGATATTTTTAAAAACCACATCTTTGAGAATGGGAAACCATCTATACCAGACCCAAATTATTCTGCCCGGTTACACTGATGTTATGTGATATTTTGCAGAAATGAATTGGCTATATTAGCCCCAGTAGAAACAGGCAGTGTAGGGGAAGTGATCTCTAAGAAATGCAAACTCTCAGAGTACTGTAAATATGACTGGCAACTCTTGAAATGTAAACATAGACCAAAATCAGAGGAGCCTCACGCTTATGACCACGGGACCTGTGCAGGCGTTTTATTTCAGTTTTTTTCCCATCTTCTCCCACAACTGAGCTTCTAAACCATGGTCTGAAAAATGCTCCAGTGATGATAAACATAACTGAGTTTGGCATTACTGGAAAAATTAAGGGGAACCCTGTGTGTACAAAATACATTGGGTCACATAAGGCTGGTAATCAAGGCTATATGTTTCTTTTCCTGTGGGAGCAGAAAATAATATAACACCTCATAAAACATTTTTTTTTTCATTAGAACAATCTTCATCCTGGATGAAATTACTGAGCAGCCTCTTACAAATGAAGGGGTTCTTTTTCTCTTCACTTCACTTCTCTCTGTCACTGATTTTGTGGTGGGACTGGGGATTGCATGTGCATATTCCTGTGGGCAATTTGGAGTTAGCATGTGCACCCAAAAACGTACTTTGCTGGTGCTTACCAAAGAGCAAATGAATGAGTGCCTTCATCACTAGTGTGGCCTTTGTCATAAGTTGAAGGGTTTTTCCTTATTTAGTTGTTAGCAATACAAGACTGATTGAGGTCCTTCTCCTCAGACAGCTATTAGTGTTGAGCTGTTAGTGTTGAAAAGTCATAGGAAGCACAGAGAAAAAGCAAAATCAATGCTTTTGGGTCTGCCACAGTGAAGGCTCATTTTAGCTGCTTAGTAAGGAGTAGCATGGGAAGTGACTGCATATACGGTGTCAGTCAAGTCCAGGTGCAATCCATGCCAAACCTTCACCTGAATCCAACCCCTAGTTCTACTGCCTGCCAAGTACACACACTATCAATGATGTGTGCTGATGGGATCCACTTACCCACCTCCCGTATCTCTCTCCCTTGATGTTCAGCATTGCCATCTCCTTCTCTAATCGTCCATGACTATTATATAGGAAGTGGCAGTAGTGGCAAAGACAGCAAATTCCATCCACAGCCATTAGAAGAAGCAGCAACAGTGCTGGATGCCAAAGATGAAAGACCCCTTTGAGCCGTGCTTGCTTTGCTTCTCTCTTTCCCTTGGCATCTAGTGCTGCTGCCTCCTCTAATAGTCATGGAGGGAATGCTAGGAGAATGAGAGTGACCAAGAAAGTGAGCCCAGAGCACAAGAAGAGAATGGAACCAGTCTAAATTCCATGGGAGGTGGCAGACTGGCACAGAGTACCCCAGCTCATAGATGGGCCAATCTTGATCTGTGAGTGTGTCTCCCTGCCCTTCCCTAGGTTGGTGGGAAGATTGGCTGCTTTGTTCATGCACTTCCATCATATGTGTGCCTTCCCCCATTTTTGCCTGAATAGGATAGACTGCTAGTGTACTTTCCAACCCACCACTTCTTATTCCCCCCTTTTAAATGTTATAGGCTCCTTTCTTAGAGTTCTGGGGACTGAAAAATTGTCTGGCTCAGTGGTTCTCAAACGTTTTAGCTCTGGGACCCACTTTATGGAATTAATCTGTTGGAACCCACTGGAAGCAATGTAATTAACCTGGAAGTGATGTAATAGCCAGATGTGACATTATCAAGCAGGAAAATGTTTAATACCCTCCATACAATCAAATTAAGTAAATTAAAAGTTTACAATAAGTTAAAAAATTTATTTAAAATAAAGAAGAACCCTCCTAACCCTCCCAAGCAGTTGCTGATCTGTTTAAAAAAAAAAAATCCCCAAACATCCCAAAGGCTGCAATCCTAGCCACACTTACCCTGAAGTAAGTCCTATTGATGTCATTGTTAAAAGCATATACATAGTAGTCTGTTAAAAAATACAGATCTGTAACATTTCCCCAAACACAGTCATATACCATGGTAGCATCAAATCTAATATACTAAAAATAAAATACACACTGAAATGAATTAGGATCCACCTGAAATTGGCTCATGACCAACCTAGTGGGTCCCAACCCATAGTTTGAGAAATACTGGTCTGGTTCCTAGCAAAAAGCAATACTACAAATGTGTCTGCCTTCGAACAGTGTTATAGCTTCCTTCTATACAGATGTTTCATGAAGACCTCTGTTTTTAAGGAACATATATATAGTGTTGTAGGAATTATTACTGTATCTCTTTTCTTAATTCACTGTTGGCTAATTAGTATGAGGAAGGTTAATCTTAACAGGTTATTCAGCAAGCTCTTAGAAAGTTGCAAACTTTAATGGCCTAGAAAATATACACACTGGTGTGTATGTATGTTTTTCTTAAGATTATTACTAGCATGTACTTGGAAAATTAAAGTTAATTGAATAACTATTTCCTCAAGTATTAGAGCATAACGTTCTTTCAGATTAGTAACTTCCATGACTAATTCATCGCACCTTGCATCAGCAGCAGATACCATGCTAAATTTGCTGCTTTCCTACTGTGAAGTGAAATTAATATGTATAAGTTGTTAGACTGGAAGAGAGAGAAGGAAATGCTTTGTTCATATCAGCTTCCAGAAAGAAATATAAACTTGGTTGACATAGCATTTATACATGCCCCACTCATCTTCCAGCCAGGTCAAGGTGTCATACCAGATCCTCCCACCTCGATCTTTGCAACAGTTATGTGAAATAGATTAGGCTGAGATACAATTACTGGTCCAAGAGTGGAAATCTGAACTTAGTCTCATCAGTCCTAGTCCACCACTCTAACTGCTATATCACAGTGACTCCCAGCTGATGCACTTTCCCTCTACTTTATTAATTTCCATCAGTTTCATGTGCTGTGAAGATGGGACCTGACTAGGTCTTCATTAACCAGTTTTAGTGCTGAGGCACCCTTAAAACAAATCAGGCACTACTTTTTCTTTGGAAATTAATCTCTTTGGAAGAACATGTTCAAGTGAAACAATCAGATATGTCTCTTAACACTCAGAATACAGGTAATGCAATGTAATTCTGCTTTCAGTTAATGCAGATTGTCGTATAGATTTTTATGCATCATCTATGCATCGACTTATCTTCAGAGCATAATTGATACTTTCTTATTTTTTAGTCAGTTTTTTAATCCTTGTCTCCAAGCAGATGAATTGTTTCTGCTCTTACTGAATGATAAGAAGTGGCCCACTAAGCTTGTGATTAGTTGAGCAAATGCTCCAGCCTAAAGGCTGGATGAAGGCTATCATCAAACTTAGTCTTGCAGGTTGGCCTTCATTGACACCCAGTGTGAAGCGTATTAGATAAAGCATCTTGGTAAGTTGTAGTGTTCTAAATAGCACATCTTTGCATTATGCTGATGTAGCTGTTGCCTCATAGAACAATGAAGAGGCCTTCAGCTTTCACCAGCTTGTTACCATTTGCTAGCATTGTGACTTAACTACAGCTGACTGAAATTATCTTGGCAGAGTATTGTTTATAGGAACTATAAACCTTGAAGAACCTGACCACTAGCAATACTGTTGCTGTCACCATCAACAAGGAAGTTGGATGCAGGTGTCTAATACATGCATATGGGGACTGTAGTTTCTATTCAAAGAACCATGCTGCTTTTAATACTAAAATAAATTAATGTACAGAAAAATTCTAAGTGTTGCCAACAGGGAAGTGATTCTGTTTATGTTTAGATAAAAATAATTGGCAACCTTGGTTATTTTTTCTATGAACAGAAAACTAGTTAACAGTGCAATACAAGGTGACACAGAAGGAATTCTCATTGTCTTCAATGGGCTTTACTCCCAGGGAAGTGCATAAAGGATTGCAACTGAAGATACTACAGCCCACTTGATGACATAGCCCACTGAATTGAATAAATATGATTGAAAGCTTTGAATCTTGAAAAAAAAATTTAAGGATTAGCAGAGTTGTTTTTTTTTAGTATGTATTTTGAGGGTTTGGTAATAAAAATGATTTTCTGATTATTAAGGGCCCAATCCTATCCAATTTTCCACTGCCAGTGCAGCAATGCCAATGGGATGTGGAGTGCATCTTGTGGTGAGGAGGCAGTGACAAAGGCCTCTTCAAGGTATGGGAACATTTGTTGCCTTACCTTGGGGCTGCATTGCAGCTACACTGGTACTGGAAAGTTGGATAGGATTGGGCCCTTAAAGAGCATAGTCTGTTGTGCCTTGGTAAATAGTAGTTACTGTTACTTAAACACTGTAAAATCCCTGTAAAATGAATTTCTCATTTCCTGGGTGCTAGGCAAAAGTCTGCTTTTTCTCCAGGGAAGCTGTAATATTGGTGATGAAAGCAACAAAGATAATTACTCCAAAGTTAATTATGTTTTCAAATTATGCTACATCCTTGGAGTTTCTTTCAAATCTCTAATTTAAGACCATGTATATGAAAAGGTTGTAGAAAGATAAATTAAATGGGTAAAATATAAACAGCTCAAGGTCTTTTTTTATGTGCCTTCATAACCCAAATTTGCAAGTCCGGCCACACCCAAGCACATAATATTTTGAGAGAATAATATTACCATGTACCTTGAAAGCACATAGTTTTTATGTGGCAAATTTAGCATGCAGAGTTACCTCAAAATCTCACTATCTGTTAGGGTTGATTGATATTTCTTACTGTATCTTACTGAAAAAGGTAGGATATATATGTTCAATGTACATGAAATACAGATTATAAAACTTTCCAATATGCAATCTAAAAATGTTATTAATAAGCAATTTATCCATAAATATCTAAAAAAAGGCTTCCAAGTGCCAAAAAATATGTTCTTACTTAGTATTTTCTAAAAGCCACACGTACAAATGTTGATACAGTTAAAAGGTCCTCAGTCCATTGAACAATAGTGGGGACACATAATTTCCATTGCTTCAGTATAAGTCTTTTAGCTGCAGTAAGGGCACAGAGAATCCATTTCTGCTGTCCTGCAGATAGCTTTCACGAAATAGGTAGATAATTCCAAAGAACATAAGTGTCTACAAATGTCAATGTTTGTTAATAGTACTTTAGCCTTCAACCTAAAAAATGAATAAAGAACTCATGATCTTGACCAGTTATTGATCTGAGGTAACAATTGCCCTAGCCACCCAAATCTTCCACAAGGTTTTCTTTCCTATTTTTAGTTCAAGGTTGCCCCTTAATGTTAATTTAGCATGCACAAATGGATCGAATGTATATTTCTGTGACCTTGTGGTTCAAAAATAAGGATGGGAAGATCCAGCACAGCTTGACTCGAGTCAAGTCTAGAGTCACTGCCCCCCACATCTTGACTCAGAAAAGTCATAATGGGGGCACTTTCCGAGTCACCCCTTTACAACTCTAAAGGACTCAACTTGAGTCCCCCCCTTTAAAAAGCCTACTGTGGAAGCAATGGCTGCTGCCAAGGGGTGTGTGTGTGTCTGAATTTTCCTTTAATACTCCCCTGCTGTCTCTGCCTGTCCCACAGGGTGGGAGGGACTGTAAGAGAGCAGGGACAGAAGCTGCAAGAGGCAGGAGGGTTACACTCAGCAACTGTGAGGCTTATCAGGACAACCCAATCCTTGACAGCTCTACTCTGAAGTCGTCCCATCTGCACTGGTCATTCAGTGAGGATTCCTCCTCCCAAGTAACAATGGAGCTCAGAGCGGCCATGCCATGCAGTGGAAAGCATGATTGCTATGAACTGCTCCCCCCCCCCCGCCGCCACTTCCCTGCTTCCTCCCCTCCATGGGCTTCTGCAGCCAATCATAAGACAAGAACCCCCTTAGGCTCTTCCTCCTGCCCTATCTCAGCCAACGAAAATACCAAATCCTGCGTCCAATGATCATAGGTTTCTTCCTTCCTATCAGAGATGAGCAAAAGAGCATTCTCCTGCTTTCCCCCTGCTGCTTGGATGTATTAACCCTTCCCTGCCTTGTGGCTGGATTTTTCCTGCTGCTTTCCTGGTCTGAATGATGATTCCACAAGGTTTTTTCACACAGCAAAAACAGTAAGCAAGTACACCCAGACACAGGCAGACTCAAGTCTTCATGTGTGGGGAGAGTGTCAAGTCGGGGAGTCCTGAGTCTGAGTCTTCCATGCGTGCAACTCTTGAGTCCATGAAAAATGCATATTTTTGCAACTTAAGTTTGAGTCAAGTTCCCAATCCTGTCCAAAAATATCTGACTGAAGAAATTGTAGGTGGAATCTTCCCTTTTTACACATGTGGACTCCAATACTATCCATTTAGAAAGAAGTACCAGATAATCTTGGGAGAGTTCCATAATTTAAATGTAACAGAAAAGCCTCCGTGTCTGACCTCAAAAAGTTTTATTTCCCTCTCAGACACACATTCTTCCCTGCAATTTGGGGAATTTAATCCAAGTGACCAGACTGAGTTGTTGTTCATATACCACTTTTCAATAGAAAAGTTCACAAAGCAGTTTGCAAAGCCTGCCTAAAACCGGGCTCACAATCTAAAACAGTTCAGAAGAACACCAGCAAACAGCCACTACAAAAGACACTCTGCTGGAGTGAAGAGGGACACTCCCACCCCCTTGCTAAATATAACAGGAGCAGTAATTGAAAAAGTGCTTCTTTACCCAGTTAGTAGGGAAGTTCTTGCACAAGTGGTATTAAGCAATAATTGCATAATCTTGGCCACCTCCCTTATTAAAGTTAATATTTTAATGCAGTTCTCACAGTCATTGATCTTTTAAAATGCGTAGATCATGCAACAAATATTTTTAAATGTGCCAGATATCAGAAGTTTAATCAGATGATCAAAATGGATTGATACTGTTTTTATCAGTGCAGTATTTGTATTCAATTTGTATTCATCGAATGGATAGACATTTCAGCTTACAAGAAGTTATGAACTAATTATAAACCTCTTAATCTTATTGCCCATTTTGTAATTAAATAAAACCTAGGATGGCATTTCCAGGTTAATGGTGCTGTCATAATCTGAACAGATTTTTTCATTATGTTTCAGTTAATGATCTTTATTCTGAATGCTGCTAGAATTCAAATGGTATGTGCCAGTCTCAGTATATTGCATAGAGGAGTTCATAATTAGGAATGAATTGCATTTCAAAAGGTCAGGCGTATACGAAGTTCCTGTGTACGTACATAAATGGTGCAATTGTGCAAATGACTGCATGTCTTCCTGTCCATTTATCTTTGTCCTCAGATTAAATTGCTTTCTTGTTTAAATTTACTATGATGAAGACAATAGAAGTGTATTCTTGGGCTGAGTTATTTCATCTCCTAAAACACTTTGCTTTGCTTTGCTTTGCTTTGAACCTTGATGTTTTGCCAGACTTATTTGTAGTTGTGCAAATGATCCAGTCCTCTCCATTGCCAGCCCTACCATAAGGCTGACTGAAGCAGCCTTTTCATGTAGCAGGAAAGCCTGATGTGTTGACATCAGGACATCAGGAAAGCCTGACGTGTTGAACAGATGAGGGGAGTCCTGCGCTCTATGCTTGAATGCCACCTCCACCAACCCACTGCCCTCCCAGCTGCCTCAATCAACTCTCCAATTGTCTTCTCACTCATGAGAGTGAGCAAGAAGAGGTTTTGGGCAGCAGGAAATCACCTTTTCTTGCAGTGCTGCCATTGCTGTGGTTGCTCACAGCAGTGGAGCTTGCAGGAAGCAGCAGCAAGGGATCCTGTTAGAATTGCTCGCTTCCACATGCAATCAGAATAAGAAGTGGAGGTCCCCTATGCCTCCTTCCTCTTACCTTGAGGTTCTGTATCTGCCTCCACCAGCACTACCTCCTGCTTGCTCTCTTCCTAACTCAGTAGAAACACAGGCTGAACGTAGCATCCAATGTGTTCCAGAGAGAGCCAGGCGGACAGCAAGCAGCGGTGATGGTTGGAGGGGCCTCAAGATAAGAGGAAAGAGACATGGAGGGGTTCCAGATTTCTGTGCTCTTCCCTGCCCCTTCTCTTTCCCTCTGGTTGCGCTTGGAGAGATAGAGAAATCTGAACAGGAAAAAGGTTTGTAAAGTGTTGCTGCCCTGGGTGCTGGCTGGCATGTTTTTGGATGGAACCTGGAATGGGATAACTTGATGCAGCACCAGCAGCTTATTATAGGGGGCCCCGTATCCATGGATCCTGTATCTGTGGTTTCTCATATCCACAGGTACAGGAGTCCCCAGCCCCCCCCCCCCCCCGCACACCCTTTGAATGCAGGGTGAGCTATGCTCCCCTTGCCTCTGAAGGGTCTTCTGAGTCCCACAGAGGCCACAGTGTCCGCCTGTGGCTTCTGTGGGCCAAAGAATGGCTGTATCAGTTTTTTATAAGTGACTTCCAGCTTTGGCAAAGCCAGAAGTGACATTTTTATGCCTTTGAAAGGCATGAGGGCTGGGAGGCCCTCCATGGATTCCCTGTCACTCATAATCTCTTTAAAAGGGATAAAAATATCATTTCCGGTTTTGCCAAAAATCAAAGGTGCATTTTTTTTTTTGAAACTGAGGCTTCAATATTATATGCTGAGGTTCATAGGTGATGCAGACATACGCGCAAAGCCTCTGCAGGGCTCAGAAGACCCTCCAGAGACAAGGTGAGTGCAGCTGTCCTCATCTCTGGAGGGTGGGTGGTGTCCTTGGTATCCTCTATTTCAGGTTACTGTGGAGGGTTCCACTGGGGGTCCTGTTCTCCACAAACCAAGAGTAAGGCAGGGTAGTGAGCAATAGATGGGCTAACAAAGAACACAAGGGTCTAGTGCTCAGAGTTTTTATAGATGTTTGCCCCATAGAATCATGTGTGGTTCTTAATTAGGATTACTCAATCAAGAGGTCCTCAGTTGCCACCAGGACCTCTGTTATGTTCTGCTCTTGTTTTCCCACCCAGTTTGAATGGTCAGTTTGAACAGATTGACCATAAGTGTAGATTACACCTAATCATGGGGTTGGTGAAGACCATTGGAGGTGTGAATTTTTTCCTTTATTTTACATGTGCTTGTTTTTCCCAAACTCAAAATCCAAGAAGGGGGTTAAGGCCACAAGAAATCAAATATGCTTTTCTAGCAGGATTTGGACCTGGAAGGCTTCATCTACATTTTGGAGGGTTGAAATCTACATTTACATTTAAGGAATAAACAAGGTTCTGCTCTAGTTTGGAGCATAGAGCTTCATAGATTAATTAAGGGGTGTGTGTGTTTGTGTGTGTGTGTGTGTGTGTAATCACATGGTTCAAATGAAATGTGTGGCCTTGAATAAAAGATACTTATCAGGAAAAAAATATTGTCCGTGGAACAATTATCTGCCTCTTAAAAATAAAATCAAATTTAATGCAGCCATAAAAGTATTAGAAAGCAGGTTTAAATCCTTGTTAAACTTCATAAACTTTTTGCAGTAAATAGAAAATATGCTGAGTTTTAAAAACAAGACCTACATATAGTTTGTTTTGTTTCTGAAGAGAGCCAAGGGTTATTTTGTAAGGAGACTGTTCATCTTTTTTTTGTACAGCATGAAGTTCTACATTTGTGTGCCTTGTGATAGGTTTCAGGCAGCATGGGATTAAAATTCATCACACGTAGTTGTCATCAAGACTCACATCTGGATGGCAGTGCAACAGCATATTGCTGAAAGCAAATAGTCTAGCAATTTTGATCGATAATAATGGAGTCTGAGAAAACACTGGAGGCATGAATAAGATTCCATTAATAACAAAAGAGGGAGAAAGAGATGTCTAGTGCAGTTCATTTAATGTAGAACTCTCCAGATATTGAAGTGGGGATTATTCCTGCTGCCCTTCAGGTTCGACACAGGTCCAGAAAACGCTGATTGGGTGACTGGCATCTCCATAGCAGGCGTGCTGTTACTCATGAATAAGAGTCTAATTATATCTTAATGATCTCTGCTGAAAATAGGAAAACAAAATCTTCGCCTCTGTAAATGGTTACCTTAGTATAGCTGCAGGACTGGAGAAATTTAAATTATCCTTTTCTAATCTCAGGGGGAATTCATTGTGAAAAATGAGGCTTGTTTATAGTTGAACATTAAATTGCTGTAAAAGCTTATTTCAGTAGACAGTGCAGGAACCGTAATAAAATAATTTTGTAAAAATGGAAGTGAGAGCATGCTTAATGGAACATGATTAGATTTAATTTCCATGATATCTCAATCATTAAGGTGCATTATCCTTCCTTACACCTAATTTAGGCTTTTTATCATAGTCTTGTGCAATTGCTTCTCTGAGAGACTTTGAAACATATGTTTTCTTAGGAAATAAAAATGAGTAATAATGCAATATTGATATATCCTCTTGGAAATATGTTCCTGTCTGAAGCTGAAAACATCCACAAGTATAGTCATCTATATCTATAATGAAAATTAATTTCATGAAATTAAAGCGAATTAGATTACAAGTGTGAAGACTTCAGATAGAGGTCTGTTTCATTAGCATTATCAACAGAAATTATTGGTCACCTTCCAAATTGCATATTTTCTCAAATTTGTCCTACAATACTTCTGAAATAATTGAGGCAAAGATTGCTGGCCTACTCTTGAATGTCAATTATTTTCATTGATTTGTTTCCTTTTTTTAATGATTTGCAATAGGTGTTGAGTGTACAACTTTAAAAAGTTAGTTATGTTGCCAGTTGCAACGTTATATGATCAGTATTGCATTTCATATCAAATTCTCTGGGCCAGGGGCCCAATCCTATTCCACTTTCCCACACCAACGCAGCCAGAATGCAACCCCGAGGTAAGGGAATGGATGTTTCCTTTGAGGAGTCTCTGTGACTGCCTCCCCACCTCAGGATGCAGCACACACCTCATTGGCCCAGCTGCATCAGCCCTAGAAGGTTGGATAGGATTGGGCCCCAAGTTGGAGCTTCTGGCTAAATGGATCATGTGGAATTTTGCCATTGTTCTAGGTTTGTTGCATCTGTGTTGAATTAGCTCACTAGCAAAAGCTTCACTATGTGAATTTTAACTTAAAGAATCAGGGCATTTCAACTTACTGTGAGAGCAATTAAATATTTGTATAAATGACTTAAGATCTTATTTAATAAAAACACAATTAAAACACTTCTGACTAGAAGTAATGACATACACTGTTCTTTCTGCCACCATGTATCCTTACAATAAAAGCCTTAGCAATGAGTTAGTGGTAGTACAATCTAAAGGTGAAAATTGTAGCACTGTAAAGTGTCTTCTAGAATAGTTTATTCCTAATAAGGCAGTGGTTCTCAAACTTTTTAGCACTTGGACCTACTTTATAGAATGATAATCTGTCGGGATCTGCTGGAAGTGATGTCATGGCTGGAATTGACATTATTAAGCAGGAAAATTTTTAATACCCTCCATATAATAAAATCAAATCCATTAATTAAGTAAATTAAAATTTTACAATAAGTGAACGTTTATTTAAAATAAAGAACCCTCCTAACCCTCCCAAGCAGTTGCTGATTTATTTAAAAAAAATTCCCCAAACATCCCAAAGATTGCAATCCTAGCCATACTTCCCCATGTGTAAGACCTGTTGCGTATCATTGTTAAAAACATATACGTAGTAGCCTGTTCAAAGTCAGATCTGTATCATTTCCCCAAATGCAGTCACATACCATGGTAGCATCAAGTCTTATAGATTAAAAATAAAATACATATTGAAATGAACGGGGACCCACCTGAAATTGGCTCATGACCCACCTAGTGGACTCCAACTTACAACTTGAGAAACACTGTAGTAAGGCATTAAAGCTAATCCTATTTTCTGGATAGTTTTAACACACTAAACTGGGGGGGGGGGGAGAGGACACAAATACCCGAGGAAGTCCACTCCTCCAATCAGGTAAATTGGTGACATTATAGTCAAAAGTTAAAACTCTCAAGCCCACTAGACTTTGGGGGGGGGAGGGGCAGAGTCTGGGGTGACAAACAGTAGAAGTGACTGTCTCGCATTAGGTTCTGGGGAGATAGGAGAGGAAAACATAAGACTGCCCTGTGGAACAGTAAGCACCGCTCAGGAAGGGGAGAGGCTTTCCATTATGCAGTGGTTCCAAGTTTGGAGACCGCTGTTTTAGATAAAACTGACTATATTTTAACCTTTATATGGAGAATACAGAGGATTGTCACATCTCCTTGTTCTGCAGGCACTTTTGTGAGTGCAGGCACTTTTTATAGGAACCCCTGTGTTCAGTATTTTCCTAGGAGTGGAGTTTGTTCTATGCCTCCCCAACCTGACGTGATGGCTCTGATTACTTTCTACCACAACAGTTTTCCATTAAACTATATGTCAGAACAGGGGAGAGAGTATGTTAACCACTAGGCAAGGCTTCCCTTGGTAAGTCTGCAGTTTCTGAGAGCTCATCCCCCCCAAGCCGTCCATGATAGGAGCCATTTGTGGATTGTGGAGCCAGTTGAGACTGGATAGTGTAGAAAAATTTACTTCAGTATTTTGAAATACCTTGCACTGAGAGCTTTTTCAGTATCTCTGATGGCTCATATAGTATATAGGTAGTAATCAACCACACATCACCTATGTACTATGTAAATTGACAAGAGGGAGCATGTTGGAAGACTGCCTGCACCTTGGCATACATAATTTGGAATTGGTGCATTGAGCAGTGTACTGCACCTGACCAAAGCATCTAACAGCTGGACGGATGTCGTGAGTAGAGAGGGAGACAAGGCAATCACGAGTGGAGATTTGACATCAGTGTCTTTTATTCTACCATTTATCGCTTAGAATTGTCTGTCTCTAGACCTGTTTGTCCACAGTTATAACAGCAAGAGCCTGAGAATTTGCAACCACATCAGCTATGATATCCAGTTCATAGGAGATGTGTTCCTTCTTTGCAAGGAAGGGACTTCTTTTGAGCATTTTTCCCTTTTCTCCAATTGTCAGTGTCTTCAACAGGATAAGGGCATTCAACATGGACTGTATCTTTATAATGCCCTGGTGGCCGAGGCGAACATGGTTCATAACCCCATTCAAGATGTTGAGAAGTGAGTATATTCACCTCTTGCTGCCACATCTGTTACCTTATGTTACAGTTCAACCATGAGACACTGAACAAGGTGGTATTGTAAGAAAAGTCCCCTTGGAGATATAAGAATTGCTCCCTAGGCATGGGCTTGCCCCACAGGAGTGTAACTCTAGAAGGGAAGAGGACTCAATGTCAGTGGCATCACTAGGGTTCGCGTCACCCAGTGCAGGAGGCCAGCGCGTCACCCCATGCAGTGGGCGGGGCAACACTCCAGGTGGTGGGCATGGTGATCTATCACCCCACCCCCACCGATTTTTTGGCTGTACCTTTCGATAGAATAAAGATATTATTAAAGATATTATATTATTATTATTATTAAAGATATTATATTAAAGATAGTACTGACCCAGTACTCAGTTCACCTTACCCTGCCAAGCCTCTGTTTTATTCTTTTTATGGGGCTGCCTTTTGGAGCATTTGCTGAGCTCCAGTTGCATCAAATCAGGACCATTCTGGTGGCCTTTCCCTTTGCCTGACCTGCCCAGGAGCCAAGGCACGTGTGCTTACTCCTGAGTAAATGCGACCATGTGGCTTAGTTTCGCGTTCTATAGGGTTCAATACATTCGCCAGCTTGAAGGGAGGGACCTCCTTCTTGGTTGTTTTTTGGGGGCTACATTCATTGGACCAGGACCATTATTGTGTTGTTAGATTCCTCTCAGCCTGCCCTTTCCAACGAACTAACAACATAAGACATAAGAACAGCCCCACTAGATCAGGCCACAGGCCCATCTAGTCCAGCTTCCTGTATCTCACAGCGGCCCACCAAATGCCCCAGGGAGCATACCAGATAACAAGAGACCTCATCCTGGTGCCCTCCCCTGCATCTGGCATTCTGACATAACCCATTTCTAAAATCAGGAGGTTCCGCATACACATCATGGCTTGTACCCCATAATGGATTTTTCCTCCAGAAACTTGTCCAATCCCTTTTTTAAAGGCATCTAGGCTAGACGCCAGCACCACATCCTGTGGCAAGGAGTTCCACAGACCGACCACACGCTGAGTAAAGAAATATTTTCTTCTGTCTGTCCTAACCCGCCCAACACTCAATTTTAGTGGATGTCCCCTGGTTCTGGTATTATGTGAGAGTGTAAAGAGCATCTCCCTATCCACTCTGTCCATTCCCTGCATAATTTTGTATGTCTCAATCATGTCCCCCCTCAAGCGTCTCTTTTCTAGGCTGAAGAGGCCCAAACGCCGTAGCCTTTCCTCATAAGGAAGGTGCCCCAGCCCCGTAATCATCTTAGTCGCTCTCTTTTGCACCTTTTCCATTTCCACTATGTCTTTTTTGAGATGCGGTGACCAGAACTGGACACAATACTTCAGGTGTGGCCTTACCATCGATTTGTACAACGGCATTATAATAGTAGCCGTTTTGTTCTCAATACCCTTCCTAATGATCCCAAGCATAGAATTGGCCTTCTTCACTGCCGCCGCACATTGGGTCGACACTTTCATCGACCTGCCCACCACCACTCCAAGATCTCTCTCCTGATCTGTCACAGACAGCTCAGAACCCATCAGCCTATATCTAAAGTTTTGATTTTTTGCCCCAATGTGCATGACTTTACACTTACTGACATTGAAGCGCATCTGCCATTTTGCTGCCCATTCTGTCAGTCTGGAGAGATCCTTCTGGAGCTCCTCACAATCACTTCTGGTCTTCACCACTCGGAAAAGTTTGGTGTCATCTGCAAACTTAGCCACTTCACTGCTCAACCCTGTCTCCAGGTCATTTATGAAGAGGTTGAAAAGCACCGGTCCCAGGACAGATCCTTGGGGCACACCACTTTTCACCTCTCTCCATTGTGAAAATTGCCCATTGACACCCACTCTCTGCTTCCTGGCCTCCAACCAGTTCTCAGTCCACGAGAGGACCTGTCCTCTAATTCCCTGACTGTGGAGTTTTTTCAGTAGCCTTTGGTGAGGGACTGTGTCAAACGCCTTCTGAAAGTCCAGATATATAATGTCCACATGCCTGTTGACCTTTTCAAAGAATTCTATAAGGTTTGTGAGGCAAGACTTACCCTTACAGAAGCCATGCTGACTCTCCCTCAGCAAGGCCTGTTCGTCTATGAGTTTTGAGATCCTATCTTTGATGAGGCATTCCACCATCTTACCCGGTATGGATGTTAGGCTGACCGGCCTATAGTTTCCCCGGTCCCCCCTCTTTCCCTTTTTAAAAATAGGCGTGACATTTGCTATCCTCCAATCTTCTGGCACCATGGCCGTTTTGAGGGACAAGTTGCATACCTTAGTCAAGAGATCTGCAACTTCATTCTTCAATTCCTTAATAACCCTTGGGTGTATGCCATCAGGGCCCGGTGACTTATTGATCTTTAATTTATCAATGAGGTCTGAAACATCTTCTCTTTTAACCTCTATCTGACTTAACTCCTCGGTCAGGAGGAACTAAGGCAATTTCGCCTACTCACGAGTAAACGCGTGATACGGCTCGGTTTCACTTCCCATTAGACTCCATGCATTTTTTGTTTTCTGGTTTTTTGCCAATAACTTTTGATAGAAAGGAGAAATTACACTCAGGTTTTTTGCATTGTATTCTGCTAGAAATTCCGCATCCAATGGTTTATAACATGATGGGGTTACTCCTAACCACCACAGTTTTAGCGCGTCACCTCCCCAGTGCGCGTCACCTCCTTGTGCATCACCCAGTGCGGCCCGCACCCCCTAGTGGTGCCACTGCTCCATGTCTCCATTAGGGAAGGAACCAGAGGCCACAGGCTAGCTCAGGGGAGCAGTTCCTATTGGTTAGCAATCACGCACCTTTTTTGCTCTCCACTTTCCCTTTTTACTTGATTAGCAGATGAACCGAGTGGAGGAACTGGTAGTTCTGTCCTTCCCTATCCCAAATGAAGGACACCAGGCAGAGTGGGACCATCTGGGGGAAACTATCCATCCCAGGAGAGCACAGGACCCCAGAGACTCTAAGTTAAAATCAAAACCACAGTGCTGCCTGTGAGTGATTCCTTTAATGAAGGAAGACCACAAAGGAGAAAATCAGTTGCATATTGGTAAGCATAATTCTTACTGAGGAACTGATCATTCTTTCTGTCCTCAAGGCACATGCTGTGCATAGGCTTTCTCCACTAGTGCTTTCTCCACTGAAAGGCAGGGTGGACAAAACTCTGGAAACTTTCAAAGCCTCCTCACATATGCAAAACTGTTAACACAGATGACAACTGAAAGAACTATAGTTAACAGCTATAGGACAGCTATAGGACAATCTATATATAATACCAGAACCAGGGGACATCCAATAAAATTGTGTGTTGGGAGAGTTAGGACAGACAAAAGAAAATATTGCTTGTTACTCAGCGTGTAGGTCAGGGGTGCTCAGACTTTTTTTGGCTCGAGAGCTACTTGGAAACTCAGCAAGGCCTGGAGATCTACCAGAGTTTTTTTTACAATAATAGCATTTGCCATAACAGAATTAGACGTGTTGGGGTCAACCTTATGCATGTCTACTCAGAAGTAAGTCCCATTAGAGTCAGTGGGGCTTACTCCTGTGTAAATGTGGACAGAATTGCAACCTCAGAGCCCAACCCTATGGTGTCTCCTCAGAAGTAAGTCCCATGCTAGTCAATGGGGCTTACTCCCGGGTAAGTGAGGAGAGGACCGCAGCCTCAGAGGCAGATCTACTCAGAAGCAAGCCCCATCCGAGTCAACAGGGCTACTCCCAGGTAAGGAGTAGTGGCCAGGACTGCAGCCGCAGCCACCCTGGCGTGCCAGGACCGCCCTCCCTGCCCCGCGCCGTGCCTCCTCCCGGGCACCCCTTACCTGTCCTCTGGCGGCGCTCACCCTCCTGCCAGCCGCAGCCTCGCAGCGCTCAGCGCCCGAGATGCAGCTGGGGGCTGGGAAGGGAGCGAGGCCGCCCGCGGATGCTGGGCGGGAGGAGGATGGAGGTGGCGGCGAGGTGAGGAGGGGGCCCGATGCCCCCCGCCCGGCTTACTGGCCTCAGCAGCAGCGCCGCCTCCTCGGGGGCCCCCCTGCCGGGCTCACGGGGTGCTGCTGCGCGGGAGTCTCCTCCTCCGCCTCCCTCGCAGAGCGCTGCCCGCATCCTGGGGGGCAAGCGGGACGGAGGCTCCTCAGCTGAAGGCCATCTCCGGGGGGGGGGCTGCTGGGAGGACCAGGGCTCCATCGCCGAGGCGGGCAGGCAGCCTCTCCCCTCCCTCCTCCTCCGCGGCCACCCGTCCGTCCGTCCCTCCCCCTGCCCGCCAGCCAGCTAGCTAGCTCTCCTCCTCCTGCCTCGCCCACCAAGCCCGCATCAGCGGCCGCATCAGTGGGGCAGGAGGGAGCTGGGCAGGAGGAGCTACGGCGGCAGCGCGGGGCTGGGGGGCACTCCGGGCCTCTTTCCCGCCCTTCATTGAAGTTCATTGGCCTGCCCTGTTGAAAGGGGCGGGAAAGTGCCCCGGAGCTTCCCGATTGGCCCGGCGCCGCCGAGTGTCCCGGATGTCCCGGATGTCCCGAGTGTCCTGCCCCTTTCAACATGGCGGACGGGAGGCTTGGCGCGCGATCGACTGGATTTTGCTTCGCGAGCTACTGGTCAATCGCGATCTACGTTTTGAGCACGCCTGGTGTAGGTGGTCTGTGGAACTCCTTGCCACAAGATGTGGTGATGGCATCTTGCCTAGATGCCTTTAAAAGGGGATTGGTCAAATTTCTGGAGGGAAATCCATCACAGGTTACAAGCCATAATGTGTATGTGCAACCTCCTGATTTTGGAAATGGGGCTATATCAGAATGCCAGATGCAAGGGAGGGCACCACGATGCAGGTCTCTTGTTGTCTTGTGTGCTTCCTGGGGTATTTGGTGGGCCACTGTGAGATACAGGAAGTTGGACTATATGGGCCTATGGCTTGATCCAGCGGGCCTGTTCTTATGTTCTTAACCTGTCTGTAGTCCCTTAATCTATGATAAATGTTGTGTAAATTGTGGGACAGATCATACAAGCTACAGAAAGTATACAGTGGTGCCTCGCAAGACGAATGCCTTGCGCAACGAAAAACTCGCAAGACGAAAGCATTTTGCGATTTTTTTGGTGACTCACAAGACGAATTTTTCTATGGCCGTGCTTCGCAAGACGAATTGTTTTTGCTTTTTTTTTTTTTGGTTTGTTTGCAGTTTGCAGTGATGCCTCGCAAGACGAAATTTTTGCAATACAAAACGACTCGCGAAACAAATTAATTTCGTCTTGCGAGGCACCACTGTAATTCTATTTCAGATTACAGATAATTTTTTGTAGTTAATGAAAAGCAAGTTAATGAATCTTCATGGTACTATGGCAACCAAGTTCACTTATAAAATCTAAAAAGTGCCATTATTTCTCCAAGTAGCATAAGGGTTTTGAAGAGTTGAATAATGGCAGGACAGATGGTCAGAACAACTGGCCCATATGGAAGATGGAGCTGATGTTAGTTTAAGTGTATAGCATTATATATAGATGGTAAGTCCAGTGAACTACACTTTCGTAAGAGCTTACTATATGGAAGATCCTTAGAACTGTATCTGAAACTGTAACCTATGAAATTCTAACCACTTACTGCCAGTGTGTGGCAGGCAGACTCTGTTCTTCATATAATTCATGTAATAGCTTTAATAAGCTTGAACTGCTTTCACACATGTAGAGTGACCTGCTTCAAACATGACCTGCTTCTAAATGTCTTGGTGGGTGTTATCCACATGGAGAGTACCTTATCTGCAACACTTTAACCATAGACTAATGCCAGGGCACCCATTCTTTTCTCTTCTGTGGATTTCCAAGTGTTTGCAAACTGTACTTGCAACCAATTTATGCAATAAGAGTTGCTATATAGAGGATTTGAAATGGGTACCATTTGGAAAACTCTTTGATTCCTTAGTATGGCTTAAGGCAGTGTTAGCCAAACAGATTATCACAAGTGTAATACAGAACTATAGAGCATTTTTGAATGAAAACAGGTAACTAATTAAAGATCTATACAAATATCTTTAATTAGCTGGAAGATCTATCAGCAGTAGAAGATCTGCTTCAATTTGAAGATCTATCAGCAGTTCAGAACTAGAATCGACTAACTTCCTAGGTTTGAGTCAAGAGTTCAAACTACCACAGACCCTCACCTATAAGCCGATCTCACAGATAAGTCAAGGGCAGACTTTGAGAAAAAATAATGGAATTTTCTATGACCCTCAGATAAGTCAGGGGTTAAGCTTAGGGGGGGTGTCTGAATATAGTTTTGACTGATTTTACCCGAGGCCAGATCCTGAAAAATAATTTACCACTAATTGTTACCTAAGAACTGTACAGTCTCTAATTTATGAAAAACATAGTAAAAGATCATAAGATACATTTTTATTCTTTTAAAATTCTGGTCTTTACCACCTTTTTGTAAACAACATACCAGTACAGTCCAATACTGTGCACTGTAAACAACATACCAGTAGAATAGCGGTTCCCAACCTGGGATTCATGTACTCCCAGGAGCACTCAACAGGACCTTTAGGGGTTCTTGAAAAAGAATGGCATAATGGCAGAAAAAGGCAGGTCTTGCTCCAGAATGCTTTGCAGGGCCAGCAAAGCAGGAAGGAAGGTAGCTAGTTGGCTGTGAAAGCCCCACCAATTGCTAGTTTTTGGTCATCAATTCATCTATGAACCAGTGATTGAAAACCAGCACAGTAAAAAAGCTGAAACATAATACGGAAAGTGATCAATCACCCATAATTTCTCAGCACACTTCTGGTGCAAAATGGTGCAGAGTCTTCTGTTCTTCAAACAGATAAAAAGAGAAAACACTTTGATAAATACATGAAGTCTGGGCTTTCATATAGAGGAGATGAGGACTTGTATTATTAATTACAAACATTTTGCTAACATGAAGGGTACAATTTATGGAAATGGGCTGCCAAGGGATATGCAAGTGAAAATGGTTGGGAAGCACTGCAGCAGATCCATGAATCAAATCCACCTTTAAGGTGTCTGGTGTGTTAAGCCAAAAGCTCTACATACAACATACAACCCATAACATATAACTGAGAGTGTGCAATTTAATTCACAGATGCACCTGCATATATTTGCAACCCTTTTTACTCAGAAGTAGACCCACTGCTTTCCATGGGTATTATTCTTAAGTAATGGTGCCTTGAACTGTAGCCTGGGACTTTACTTCAAATGGAAAGGAGGATCCCATCATGGTGTTGAAAAAAGAAACCAGATTTCTGCTAAAACAAAACCAGGCTGCAACAGCATTTGCAAAATGCCACAGGAGAATAAAAGGTTAACTTTGGCTGGAATTCCCCAGCCTTACTATAGAAGTTACTGTAGTAAAGTTACTATAGAAACTAATCTCTGCATTGCTTCTAATGACCCAAGAAAGAAACTTTTCAGAGTTGAAAAGCTTCTGCCCTCTGACTGAATGGGAGATAAGGTGAAGTGATAATTGGAACTTGATTACTTGGCAAAAATTTTACTGCTATAGGTGAGTATCAATGGTAAGTTAAATGCATGCTGCCTTTCCAATGAATACTGAGAACCACCTCATAAACGGGAAGGGAATAAGGACAAACTGAGCATGTTTAGTCCCTAAACCTAAGAGATGTACAAATATTACTTCCATAAAGTATTGTGTAAAGGTAATATAAAGGTTCAGCTGGCTCTGGAAAGAATACTTTAGCCTGTAAGATACTGCTGAAATTCTCAATGTCCAAAAATCAAAACTTTTGTGCTTCCAGTACTCTGAAAGGAAATATCACCACAACTATACACATACTGAAGATTTTCTTCAATACCTCATAGGCATAAAAAAGAGGGATTACGTGAGAAAAATGATGAACACAAACCAAAGCTCAATTGCATATATTCTTCTTGAATTATTATTACTTGTTTTTCTCATACTCAGCAATAAAGTCTTGAGTGAAGTGTGTCATACAATAATAGTAATTGAAATTTAAGTTAGAAAAACACGATTTCTTCCAAATTTCCTAAATGTTGCTAATGTAGCTCATGTTTTGTGTTTCAAGCATTTTTCTGCTGCTTCATACTAAGAAAAAAATGGATGCAAAACATTGCATTAAAATTAATGTTCTTTTTAATTAGAGAACTGGGAGTAGCAGTCTATTTTACTGCAGTAATTTGGACCTCAAAGTATAGCTGACAAATCATTTCATAGCAGGGAGGAATCAGAATATTTTAATGTCCAGCCCTCCTTCATTTGTTTACATTTCAGAGCATATTCAGAATCCCTGCTAACTGAGCAAAGAGGCATATTTCAGAGGTTTTTTATTTCTTATATTTAGTAGCAGGAGTGCTAAGTGTAAGTCAAGGAAATTTCTCATAGCAACAGAGACTGAAGTACTGGGGTTTATGTAGTAGCAGGAGAAGGGAAAGGAAGAAAGACCAGGGAAAAGAAAGAAGTTTCTCTTAGAGTTTCCATTCAGGGCACCAGATCCATCCATGGCTGGGTCTTCATTTTCTGTTTAAATGAATCAGGGCTTTAAGGCAAAGAGTGAGCCCCTCTGTGGGCTCTGGGAACACTTCACTCTTTTGTATTGGAGGAAGCTTGCCTCTTCCACTGTGCGGTTCTTCTCAACTGATGTCAGAAATCTTTGAAAAAGCAATAGGAAGCAGGAATCTTCCTTGGAGTACTGGAAAGATCAGTTAAGGGGAATTGTGCAGTGAATGGTCCTGGTTGTGGGGGGAGGGAGATCCCCTGGGGGCTGGGCGATAAGAATAGGCCCTCGGTTCGACTGCACTTGTCCTAAGAGGCGACTAAACAGCCATCGGCTGGGTGGGACTCCTTAGCCTGGGAAGGCAGCTCATCTAAGAGAAGGAAAACTCTGATTCTAAACCTCCACTGCCTTATGGCTATATCCAGTTATGGAAAAGGCTTCAGGGGTCAACCTCGAGGCAGAATCAGGAGCTGGAGTCCCTGAGGCAGTTCGCGCCTCTTTACAGTCACGTTCTGGCAACTCCTGCAACACCGCTGGAACCAACCGTATTGGCTTCTGCCTTTCCATTGGGCCATTTCAGCGATGTGGAGAGAGGGGATTTGCTGCATGGGTAACAGCCTATCCTCCATACCTTCTTTACCCCTGCTTCGCACACTGGAGAGGACACTCCAACTTCGCCATACGGCATCGGCACAACATGGGAGGCAGCAGTTTACCGGTTATAAGTCTTTGCTCAATTGGCGTAGAGCGTGACGCCAGGGACTGCTTCCAACGGTGGGAGAGATCATTGCCTCTCATTGCGCAGCTACCGCCCACCTTAAGCTGGGCAGTCCCCAGCCAGTAAGGTGCTGCCTCGCCATGGTCCATTAACCTCACAGGGTGGGTAGGGTTTAGGGTGAAAACTGACTCGCGGATCAGCAACTCTGCACCAGGCAACAGAAAACAGAAAACTCCTGCCCTAAAGCTGGACACCTGGAATGTTAGGACAATGACACCTGGCTTCTCTGACGACCTGCAGGAAATAGACTACGCACGCAAAACAGCTGTCATCGACATGGAGCTGAGCAAACTGCAGATGGACATCATCGCCCTCCAAGAGACGAGGTTGCCAGTTTCAGAATCTATCAAGGAGAGAAACTCCTCATTTTTCTGGCAGGGAAAAACCACCAAACGAGACTAGGGAACATGGCATTGGCTCTGCGGTCAGAAATACCCTGCTGGAATCCATCATCCCACCTACTGTGGGAGGTGAAAGAATTTTGTCCCTGCAGCTCCACTCATCAGCAGGACTTGTCACTCTCATCAGTGCATATGCACTGACTCTGCCATCTCCAGCAGAAGATAAAGACAAATTCTATGACAACCTGGCCACCACTATCAAGAAAGTCCCAGAGAAAGAGTCATTGTTCATCCTTGGCGACTTCAGTGCTAGAGTTGGTGCTGATCACAGTTCGTGGCCCACTTCCTTAGGTCAGTTCAGCACTAGGAAGATGAACGAAAATGGCCAATGCCTGCTAGAGTTTTGCTGCCATCACGGTCTCTGTGTCAGCAACACATTCTTCAACACGAAGCCCCAACATGGAGTCTCTTGGAGACACCCACGATCAAAGCACTGGCACCAGCTCAACCTGATCCTCACCAGATGCTCCAGCCTTCCCAGCATCAAGATCACACGTAGTTATCAGGGTGCTGCCTGCAACACTGACCACTCCCTGGTGTGCAGCAGAGTGAAACTGCGAACAAAGCGACTGTATCACATGAAAAAGGAAGGAAGACCTCACATTGACACCAGCAAGACCCAGGATCAGGGAAAAGTGGAGGAATTTGCATGAGCGCTTGAGGAAATTCTTCCAGGTTCGGCCAGTGCAAATGCATCCAACAGATGGGAACATTTCATGAATGCTGTTTACAACACCACCTTGTCCGTATTTGGCAAGAAGACCAACAAGACGGCAGACTGGTTTGAAGCCCACTCTGAGGAGTTGACACCAGTCATTGAGGAAAAGAGGAGAGCTCTAGCAGCATACAAAGCCTGTTCCAGTGAGAGCAACCTGCAGGTCCTCCAAGCTGCTCGCAGCAAAGTCCAGCAGACTGCCAGGAGATGTGTTGCTGGCTCCAACTCTGTTCCCAGATAGCAGCTGACACAGGCAACATCAATGGGATGTATGATGGTATCAAGCAGGCCCTCGGTCCAACACAGAAGAGAATTGCCCCTCTGAAGTCTGCCACAGGCGAGGTCATCCAGGACCGGGTGCAGCAGATGGAACGCTGGGTGCAGCACTACTCTGAACTGTATTCCAGAGAAAACGTAGTTACCTAAGAAGCGCTGAACAACATTGAGTGCCTGCCTGTGTTGGAGGAGCTTGACAGTGAACCTACCCTAGAAGAACTTCATGTGGCCCTGGACTCCCTTGCCTCTGGCAAGGCACCTGGGAAAGACAGCATCCCTGCTGAGGTCCTAAAGTGCTGCAAAGAGATAATTGCCACTGAGCTGCATGAAATCCTCTGTCTCTGCTGGAGAAAAGGTGGAGTACCACAGGACATGAGGGATGCAAACATCGTCACGCTGTACAAGAACAAAGGCGACGGGTGACTGCAATAACTACCACGGCACCTCTCTCCTTAGCATTGTAGGAAAGCTGTTTGCCCGAGTTGCACTAAAGAGGCTCCAGGTACTTGCAGAGAGCATCTTTCCTGAATTACAGTGCGAATTCCGAGCCAATAGATTCACCACTGATATGGTATTCTCCCTTAGACAACTGCAGGAGAAATGCAGGGAACGACAGCCACTCTTTATAGCCTTCATAGATCTCAAGAAGGCTTTCGACCTGGTCAGCAGGGACAGCCTCTTCAAGATTCTCCCCAAGATCGGATGTCCACCCAGGCTCCTCAGCATCATCAGGTCTTTCCACAAGGACATGAAGGGCACTGTAGTCTTTGATGGCTCCACATTAGACCCCTTTGACATCCAAAGCGGAGTGAAGCAGGGCTGTGTTCTTGCTCCGACCTAGTTTGGGATTTTCTTCGCTGTCCTGCTGAAGCATACCTTTGGAAATGCAACAGAAGGCATCTATCTCCGGACCGGACCAGACGGAAAGCTCTTCAATCTCTTCAAACTGAGAGCAAAGTCCAAAGTCCAGCTGAAATGTCTGCGTGACTTCCTCTTTGCCGACGATGCAGCTATCACTACCCACTCTGCCAAAGATCTCCAGCAGCTCATGGATTGTTTTAGCAAGGCCTGCCAAGACTTTGGACTGACGATCAGCCTGAAGAAAACACAGGTCATAGTTCAGGAGGGCAGGAGGTCTGGTCTAGAGGGTAGAGCCTCCGTTTGCCTGAAGATAACATCCACAGGTTGCCAGTTCGAGGCCACCAGCACTGTGCGACATTGAAGCAGCTGACAAGCTGAGCCGAGTTATCCCATCTGCTCTGAGCATGGGAGGATGGAGGCCAGAATGTGAAACCAGATCAGAAAGAAACATCTGAATGTTGTGGTTCTTGAAAGATAGAACCTTCTTTCAATTGTAAAAATCCCTACAGGGATTTAAATAGCCTGCCTATGTAAACTGCCTTGAATAAAGTCTGAGGAGAAATTTAACGACCAAGAAAGGCGGTATATAAATACCTGTATTATTATTATTATTATTATTATTATTATTATTATTATTCAGGATGTGGGCTCACCTCCCTGCATTTCAATCTCTGCAGACAAACTGGAGGTTGTCCATGACTTTATGTACCTTGGCTCAACGATCTCCAACACTCTTTTTCTCGATACCAAGCTAAACAAATGCATCGGTAAAGCAGCTACCACGTTTTCCAGACTCACAAAGAGAGTCTGGTCCAACAAGAAGCTGACGGAACATATCAAGATCCAGGTCCACAGAGCTTGCGTCTTGAGTACACTTCTGTACTGCAGCAAGTCATGGACTCTTCACTCACAACAGGAGTGGAATGCTTTCCACATGTGCTGCCTCTGACGCAACCTCGGTATCACCTGGGAGGACAAAGTTCCAAACAACACAATCCTGGGACAAGCTAGAATCCCTAGCATGTATGCACTGCTGAAACAGAGATGCCTGGGTTGGCTTGGTCATGTCGTGAGAATGGGTGATGGCCAGATCCCAAAGGATCTCCTCTATGGAGAACTCGTGCAAGGAAAGCACCCTACAGGTAAACCACAGCTGCGATACAAGGACATCTGCAAGAGGGATCTGAAGGCCTTAGGATTGGACCTGAACAGATGGGAAACCTTGGCCTCTAAGCGTCCCACTTGGAGGTAGCATGGCCTTTCCCAGTTTGAAGAGGCACTTGCCCAACAGACTGATGCAGAGAGGCAAAAAAGGAAGGCCCATAGCCAGGGAGACACACCAGGGACAGACTACATTTGCTTCTAGCGTGGAAGGGATTGTCACTCCCGAATTGGCCTCTTCAGCCACACTAGATGCCGTTCCAGAACCACTTTTCAGAGCGCGATACCATAGTCTCTCGAGACTGAAGGATGCCAGTGATGTGCAGTGAATGCCTGGAGCTAATCTCGTAATTGGCTAAAGAGAGGCCATGGAGGCCTAGATTCCTTCATACTTTCAACACAACACAGGTGGAGCCAATTTTCCATTCCCAGACCCCCCCCCCCCCCATGGATACTGAAAATTGCAGATAAAATATGTGATGTTCATAGCCCATCTATGTTCCGAACACGACTGAAGCTACACTCCAGTCGCATCCAGAGCAGTTTTAAACGTTGGGGGGACTCCATGCCACCTTGCACAGCCTCTCCAAGACTCAGAATGGCCCCTGGAGCAATTTTTGGGCAACTTCCTATTTTATAAGCAGTCACTCAAAAAATGCTCTGAATGGCTTTTTGAGCTTTGGTGAGGCCAAGGAGGGTGGCAAGCAGCCTCTCTGAGGCTCAGAATGGTCCCCAGAACGATTTGAGGATGACTTCTGGTTTTATAGGAAGTCATCCAAAAACTGCTCCAGGTGGCTTTCTGAGCATCAGAAACACCTGCATGGTGTCTCCGAAGCTCAGAAAACCACCCAGAGCAGAAGTCATTAAAAAACCAGAAGTCATCCTCATACTGCTCCAGGGGCCAGTCTGGGCCTCAGAAAGGCTGCATGAGGGGGGCAAGGCCTCTCAGAGGCTCAGAAAGCCTCCCAGATATGACCAGAACAAGGTTCCAGTCACGTCTAGGGAGGTCTGCATGGGGGACATCCGAAGCTTCAGCATTCGTGGTGGGGCGAATCTGCGGATAGAGGCCCCACCTGTACTCCCAACTTATATCAAAGGAGTAAGGGATAGAAACATTAAATGTATTGTCAATTTGGTTGCACGTGAGACATAAGATTGAGATGTTTGGGAGCCAAGAATCAGGTGTGCTAAGGCCAAGGTTTCCTGCCTATATCTGCTGAGATGAGGCTTGCTGTTATGTTGACAAGGAACAGTGATCTCCTGCTTCCCAGGCTGGAGAAAAAGCTAAAAGGGCTTTAAAAAACAAAAGGGCTAGGCAATGGTCTTAGCAAGTTGTAGGGAGGGAAGCAAGACAAGTCATCCAAGATTGCTTTCCCAGGGAAACCCTGGGAGGTAGCTCAGCAAGTATTTGCTGATTGCACTAATAGGAAGCGTGGAACAGACAAAGAAAAGCTGGGAAGAAGAGAGAGTGATTTGATCCTATCCTGCATGCCACCTGGCATAGCAGTTCTTGGGTAGCAGAGGGAATGCGATTGCTTGATACAGCACCAGAAGGTACCCATGTGATCCATAAGCGGTGACAGGAGTAGCAAGCTATCAACAAGTGAACACATTTAGCAACAGGGAATAGGACAACACGAGGGATCTACAACCCAGCTTTTTATAGTTCAGTCCCATGGAACATCATGGTAGCTATTGTTGGATAAGCTCATCAAGGACGTTTTTATGTTTCTTGATGTCCCTTGATGATTCATTCCTGACTGGACATAGGCACCTTCTGTTGTTTTGCATCCTGACAAGGTGTCACAGGAGATTCCTTGACTGCTTAGTAGGCCTGTGTCTCAGTTACTGTACAGCTGTTAGTTAAGTTTACAATGAAATTGTTGAGAGAAACCAAGGCCAAAGGCAGTTTTGTGTTCAGTAATGACGCTTGTTTCCTTTGAAGTCAAAGGATGTGGATGTGGCATTGTTTGCAGGTTTAAGGGCCCACTCCTATCCAATTTTTTAGTGCCAGTGCAACCATGCCATTGGGGCATGCACTGTATCCTGTGTTGGGGAGGCAATCACAGAGGCCTCCTCAAGCTAAGGGAACATTTGTTCCCTTACCCCAGGCTGTGCTGTGGTTGCACTGGTGCTGGAAAGTTGAATAAGATTGGGCCCTAAATCTGCTGACCAATTTTACTGGCAATGCTTTCTAAAAGAAATGTAACATGAACACATGCAGGAAAAATTATTATGAGCAAGAATACTGTGTAGTGCCAGTGGCAAAGCTATATAAATTGGCAGGACAATGAAAAAGAAGGTGAGGGTGAAAGGTGCAATGAAAAAGATTTATTTAGTCAGTCTGACCAACTCACATCTTAATCGACTTAAATACTCATACACCTTGCAGCACTCACAAACAGAAGAAAGTGGCAAACACTAAGAGTATGGTCATTGTGACTAACATGAGACAGACAAGGAAAGATAGGGTACATTTGTGGGTCTTTGATGAGGCAGCCCTGGGGACCAAGATTACCAATACTTTTCCATTATGCTTGAGAGCATTGTAGGCAAGAGAGCCAGACCAAGCTTATCTTTCTGATTAAAAGCACAATATTGCAGACAGACAGAGGGCTATGAAGCAGGCCTTTGCATGCAGTTAGGCAGGAGCCTTAATCACAGGGAGAAGCTGGGCAAGAGAGTCGCACTGTTTTCCTGGAGAAATGGGGTTCATGGAGAGGCAGTCCACAAAGGTTACTTGACCAGCTCATTTTGGCTCAGTGGCTTTAGTTGCACTCAGTTTGAGAAAAGAGGGAGCAGGGTGATACTGATCTTGGGTGCTGGGTTGCACAGTGGTCCTTGGACGGCAGCTGGAACAGGAGGTGACAGCACAGCATCAGCAGGATGGAGCAATAGTGCTCCATAGACCAACCCTAAGACAGGATAGTAGTAAACACTGCAAATAACCCAAGGTAATAGTGCCCAGGGTTTCCCAGGTCTTCCTTCTGGCTTGGCAGCCTATAGTAGACTCCTACAGTGATGTCGTTTCCTTACGGTTTTATTTTTACCCACATGCTCTCATCCAGCCTTTCTGTCTCACTTTCTTCATGAATTTCTTTATACAATTTCCTTAATGTACAGTGCTACTCCACTACTTTGTTTTTCCTTCTTATATCTCTCAGTTATGGCATTCTGCTCATGCACCTCATCGCACTAAGTTTCAATACTAGATCATACTCACTGTTCTGAAGCAACAGTTCCATTTCGTTTGTGCCCATTACATTATGCATTGATATAGAGACTCCTGAAGCCAAGAACAGACCCATCCACCTTCTTTCTCCATTTTGACTCTGCCATTGAAGTTTACTATTACTGCAGTCCAAATGGCATCTGTATCACTCACATTCCCTTTCCCAGCCTTCATCATCATGCTGATCATGGAGTCATTCCCCCCCCCCCAAAAGCCTAAACTAAGGCTTAGTTCAAAGTCCTCTTGATCAGTCTGGGAAGCTACTTCTTGAATACATTTTTCCTAGCCGTTGTGAGATGCAGCCCATCTCTTGCCAGAAGACGTTCGTCTCAAAAGCATAGACTATGGCCCTGGAAACCAAACCCTTCTTGTTGACACGATCTGCATAAAGATTCATTAACTTGTAGCATTTTTGTTCTTGCATTCCGTAGCTCTCCACCATAAAACATCATCTATGAACCAAATTGTCACTTTCATGCTGAGATCCTAATTCCCCTTTATTATTTGCTCAAAGCTGTGCTTGGAAGTGCTGTTTTTGCCCACCTGAGTCAGCAGTGTTAAAGCTGCAACCCTTTGTCTGGTAAAGAGTTGTATGGAACCTTGGATGAGCAGGCACACAAAACAGCATATACCAGCAGAGTTCTTTGAATGCAGTGGTTATATTTCAGAGCAAGGGTTATCACAAGTAGAATAATCAGTAAATGTTCCTAGTCAGCACGATGAGCAGTCAGTACATAAACAACAAATCCAAATCAGCTTTCCAAGATACACAGTCAAAGTTCATTCCATGGTCAGTAACAACATGTATATACTCACATCCAGCCTCCCACGTTTCTGGCAGCAGTTCTGTAGTCTCCTACAGCTGCACTGGGAGCTCAACAGACCAAACATTAAGTAGTTGGAGTGGCCAATCGGTGTAGGCTATGCCACACCCAGGGTGTGGCAGTCACAGGTGTTTGCTGATCCTGCTGACTCCAGCAAGCTACACCTGTTCCTGAACCACCTAGTTGGCTGTGTTTCTGTCTTACCCAGAACATAGACCTGACAAGCAGGAATGGGTAATAGTCATTGGGCCTGATGAGCCTGGTCAACCTCTCAATTAGATCCCTGGTTTTTCTTTCCAGGGATACAGCACACCTCTCACTCAAAGTGGTATGTCACATCTTCTATGCCTCTCAACAGTTTGTCTCCAACCACCATAATGCATCTCTTCCTCTTGGGACAGCAGTGATGGTTCTTTCCTGTGCTGGGGCTTCAGCATTCTCCACTGTATTTCCTGGGGTCAGTGGATGTGGCCCTCCCACCAGTGCCTCAGTTGACACCTCCATGGGAAGGGCCTGAGAGTGATTGCTCAGTTCTTGGGCCACAAAAGGCTTTGTCCTTTGCGTGACATTCCTTCATACTAGGCTTGCCTCTTGCATGTGTCTGTTTTTCCCTTTCTGTGGAAGCCTGGATCTTCTCTAGCACTTCCAAAAGAGCTTCCTCTGTTCTATCCAGATATTCTTCATTCTCCCTGATAAACTGAAGGGCCGCCAGGTCACATGCTTTTTCCTCCATAAGTGCCACTAGCTTGTTGCATGTATACTTCTCTGCATCTGTTGGCAGGAACAGAAAGATGCCAAATTCTGTGCAAGACAGTTTCTTCCTTGTGGGCCATATTCCTTATACTGTACAGAATCTCCGAGTCTGCTGTTGTGTTCTTCTGCTTGCACTTCCTTGTTTAAGCCCCCATGTAAAATTCTCCTGTTTGCAACTTTGTTAACAAGCTCAGGTCACAGGCTCCCTGGTCCTGGCTATCTCCCAGAAAATAAACTGAAACTGGAGTTAGTCTGTAAGCCCCTCCCCTAGCTAGTCATTTTCCTATGAATGATAAAATAGGCAACTTTTTAACAAATAAGTTGTGACTATATTTTACTGCATATCACTTCAAATCACTGTCTTTATAATAGACAGTATAAAGGCTTTTTTTTTTTACATTTTACAATAATTACCTTGTTTGCCAACAAAGGTCATGTAGAAGTTCAGAGACAGAGCTGCCCGAAGTAATTGCAATTTAACCATTGTAATTTCATTAAGTGGAATAAAATTACTGTGTGAAATGTCATGGCATCCAGTGACTTAGTTATACAGCATTTCTAAAATTAACCCACCTAGTATTTCTCATCTGTCAATGTACTAGAGTTTCACTATCTTGCAATGTTACACTGTTTCTGTTTAAAATCTTATAGTATGGATGACCATTAAGTTCTAATTCACTAAAAATGATTGCATTGCAGAGTTTGTACTAGGTTTTATGTATTCTTTCTTACTGGGATAGTTTTATACATTCAGAAATAATTGCATCTATCATTCTCATCTCTTAAAATGTATATAAAAAAGTCTTGTGGCCTAAAAAAAGTGTAGGAGTTTTTTTTGTGTGTGTGTGTGTGTGTGAGTTCTTTTCTGTAATCCAGACCTTTATTTTTTTTTTCCTTTTCTTTCTTTCTTTCCTTGTTATGCCCTTGGTATTTCATAGCTGGCCTGTTTAAGCACTGAAGCAATTAGTTTTGAGAAGGCTGATTCTTCAGGGTCCAGTGCTTTCTTGCCTTTCATTTGCTGAAGCTGTACATTTTAATGAAGTTGTTTCATCTGTGTTGCCAAACACTAGAATTTTGCTGCTTCAGTTCTAATTATCTCTGCTGGCAAATGCTATGTTTTATTAAAGCTGTCAAGAACACTGTTCATTAAATGTCCACAGTCTGTGGTGTCGTACACACAAATTAGATCAGCTTTTCTCATTGATGGATTGTGTAGAACTTAAATACTTTCTACACCAGCTTTAGAAAGCCAGTGTAACAGCCACCAGCAATTCCATATCACAGGTATGCCTCTGGTTTGAGACTTGGGGGCCAATTCAAACATGCAGGAACTGATATGTTAGTCCTCTCATAGAACCTAAAATTTAATGTGGGAGTTCCAGACTCCCACATGCATCCAGACTTCGTTTTTCTACTGTTCACAGTGGCTTTCAGCTCTATCCAGTCTTAACTACCATATCTGCCAAGTGAAAGCTACCATAAAAATATGTATCACTCTGTGGCAATTTGGTCCAAATGAACAGCTCACTACACATAGTTAGGTCATGGTAGAACAATTTAAAGTTTCTACCTTTAATTTAAAATCTTTTCTCCCATAAAAATATGATGTCCAAGGCAGCAAATAACAAAGATTAAAATGCAAAAATCACAGTAAAATACAATAAAAGTCACCAGGCAACATTCACCTTAAGATCAGACAGTTAATGCAATCTAATATGAACAGCTGTATTTATGCAGTATAATTTCATCCGACAGTTGTATAATCACTGATTGATCTCTGCTAAAAGAAATCTTCTATCATTAAATACTGTTAACTTTATGGAAGAATTATAATACTGGACAGATTTTTCTCCATTATATTATGTTTTACAAGTTGAATTTTATTATTAGATTTTTGCTTCAGATGTATGGTGCATTGGACACAGACTGACAGATTTATTACACTGAATTGAAAGTATTTAATGCAGCAGCATCTATCATGTTTTTTATCTTGTTGATTGGTCTGCTAGCCTTGTAAATTGTATTTGATATAGGACATGGTTTCCCATGGTAGTAAATTTTATTGTGGCTAGTGTGCATTTGCCTCCATATTTATTAGCCAGTTCAAGCTCTAAAAATGTTTTTGGGAATAATATTTAGCATCAATCAGTCAAACTGTATTGATTCAAATGATACAGTACCTTCATCCTGAGATACATGCTAAATGTGTTGAAAGCCCTTAGCCAAAGCATTTGCTCTTTAAAACTTGTGAATGCTATCCCAGTTCACCATTATTTCCCAAGTTAATAGTTGGCATTCATAGTGTTTTCACAGATACAATTAGACTAGCTTTTCACTGAATTTTTTGAATATGGGATTTGTGGTTCCATATCAGTAAAAAATATACTCAGGTAGCATGCAATATAAAGTGCCTAAACAATCTAATCTAAACCCTATTTCCTTAAAGACTTTCGAGAAAGCAACGTAGAACAGTGGGAGACTAAACATACCATACACTTATGGTACTGTATTACAGTTGCAATATCCAGTACCTTTGGGGCTGAAGGGTTGCCAGATATAATAATTTTCCAGATATTAGAACATTATATTTAACCTCATTTATATATATTTCACCACAATGGGGTGCCATTTGGATTTTCTTTCTCAGGAATGCTTTGTACTATATTTTGTTGATTTTATCTCTGTTGCACACAGAAAATAAGTAATGTTGCTCTTTAATGTGTACCCATGGCGGATGTGTGATATATTAAATCTATAAACTCATTCAATTACTGATTGTGACTAGATACTTTTCAGATCTAGAAATGCATACCAGGATTGTTTACAGGACAGTGACTTTGAAAGTTGTTCTAGCTGTTGATTGTTGTACATCTGGAAGGGAAATTATTATACAGGTATAATTGTGAAGTTAAAACAATACATGCTTTTCTTAAATGGGGTCTTCCACTGGTTTTCCATTCAAGAGGACTGATCAGGCCTATACTTGCTTAGCTTCAGCAGTCTTGCAGCACCTCATGTTCTGACTTCCTAGAACATTCAGTGTGACCCTCTTCAAAATGAATATGTTGTAAATTTGGAGGAAAACTTATTCAAATGTATTTTTGTTACAGGAGCACCAGAATACACTGCTGGGAAATACCATACAGAGTGCTGTTGCTGTCTTAAATAATCTGGTTTCTTGTAGGAATGCAAATATGGCATTACTTTATGAGCAAGGTATGTATTTGTCACACCTGTTCTCTGTGCACTTATGGCATGCAAATGTTTCACAACAGGTTTCTTCACAAATGGTTCAAATCCTGTTGCATTTAGAGTTCCTTAGGAGGACCAACATTCTCAATATGCCTGCAGTAGGACTTTGTGGACCATAAGCAGGATTCTGCTACTCTTGGTAGTGCTCTTCCATGTTTTAATTAAAAAGCATTGATAAGCCAGCAGAAAACATCTGCAGCATTACTCCTCAAATGCAGTCGTTTGTGTTGCCTTTGCAACATACTTTCCTAAATCAAGACCTACATTAATAGTAATTTATTTATTGGAGTCTATTGAAAAAATAATACCTTTGTTAGACTAAAAACCCGGTCTTATTCTTTCCGCCCCATGTTGATGCAGCAATGCCAAAGTGGAAATTGCTGAACCCTATGGTGGGAAGGAGCAGTTGCAGAGGTCTCCTCTAGATAAAGGAACTGCAGCTGCATTGATCGTCGAATGTTGGATAGGATTAGGCCCTAAATTACCTAAAACAGATTGGAATGCTCATTTTCTCCAGTGCCCTTAAACTACTACCATAATTTGAAATTAATCTTGTTTTCTGTTAATATGCTAAACCAATGCCAATTTAGAATTGGGGCATTGTTTTAAGGGTGTTGGCCTTAGGAGCTGTGGGGCCCAACAGGAAACATTTTTTGTGGGGCTGCCCACAAGTTCACAGCCAAGATATGTAGAATCTTAGAGAAATTAATAAAAATTATTATAGACTTTATGTCTCTATGGTAGAATGAAAAGCAATCAAAATGTGCTCTTAAAAAGTGCATGTGAGTTAAGGAACCAAGTGGATCTAAGCACATTTGTACACATGTAAGACTACAAGTAAACAAACAAAATGTGTAGGTTAACTTTGAAAAGTAAATAACTATGAAACCACTTGTTTTAGTGACTGTGAAATGACTGAGTAAAAATCAATTTTATTTTTTAATTTTTAACCTAGTGCAGGGGCTGTTTAGGTACATGGCCCAGTTGGAAGCAATTGGCTTAAAGCCAGCCCTGACTGGGTGGTACAGATGTTGACTTCAAAACAGTAAAGGTGGACCCTATGGACATGGATGGCTACTTAGTGCCAGTTCCACTATAGCTCAGTTCATACCACATGCCAGCCAAGTAGTGACTTGCAATTGTATATTTATATGAATTCCATGTTGTGAAGAATGTGTGTTGGTAGAGAAACCATGTTTCTACCAGCACTTATACAGAGTTGTAAACTTGTTATCTGTTGAAAGTATATTCAAAGGCAAAGAAATACCACCTGTCATGTTGGTAATACCAACATACCAGTCATGTTGAGGTGGCAAGTCTGTAGTGGATTCAGATTACCTATTAACAACCTTGTGAATGTACTTCATATGATTTATTTATACAAACTACTTTTTCAGCCAGGGGCAATGTTGGATCATCATATAATGAAAGCTACTAAGGACCAGATTATCATGTGATAACTGCAGTCGTCACATGAATAATTTGCCTTCCTTTTCTTCCCTGATGGTAGTATACTCTGTTTCATTTTTATAAGTAATCTATTTTCCTTAGTGAAATATGTTTTGCTTATTGTATCATAGAACCAATATTTTAAAATAGTTTTAGCACTGACCTGAAGAAAAAAAATGAATAAAAATAAATATTTATTCACAAACAGAACAGGTAGTCTGTTGCCCAATCTTAGATTTCATTGAGAATATAAACTAGTCCACTCTAAGTTTTGCCTTGATAAATCAGTATTTTGTTTAACATTTTAAACAAATAATATTTAAGGCACTATAGTTTAAATATTGATGGAACAAAAGGCAAATTTAAACATATCCCTGTTCATTTAAATAGTTGACTTTAATCATAAAATCACTTCCTTTCTTTCATGAGAGTCATAAAGACAGACACAGCCTACTAATGTCTCTGGTACTGGTGACGAATAGTTAGAGCCCAATCCTATACATGTCTACATAGAAGTAAAATCCATTATAGTCAGTGGGGGTTAGTCTCATGCAAGTGTGGATAGGATTGCAGCCTTATAGAGCAATTCAAACTCATGATTGTGCTAGTGGTGGCCCAGGATTGTTACAAATGTTCTGTAAGTCACCTCTGATCTAAACTAACAGAAATTAAATCTAACTTGAAAAAGACTTGTGTGTGAATAGTACCTTACACACACTCGTGTGTTAAAACCCATAATGGCAACTTTCAGTGGGAGTGGCTTGACCTAGGTTGTAAATACAGAGAGAAAATCTTTAGTGTAATTACAAAATGAAAGCTTGTAGCAGTTGTTATATTAAAGAAGACTGTTAAGAGAAAACAATAGACACTTAATGCATGGACAGTTATTAAAAAGAGGATTGGGTCTGCAATAAAACTTTGTAGAAGGCACTTAACTCATTTACACCTCATGAAAGAAAGATAATAGTAGGCAACCTTCACGGGTGAGGTGCTCTGTTCATCTCATAGTTCACTGCTTTGACTTTTAGTCAAATGTCAAGAGATTAATTATATTTCAAATGTCTGTGCCTGTCGTATTGTTAAAGTCTGTTAAATCTTGCATCTTAAAGTGACTCCTCTGAGAGCAGCAATCCAACATTAATGCTTTTAATCAAAAAAGGTCATGTGTCAGTCTTTTATATTTTTTAATATATAATGGAAAATTTTCAAAAGGTTCTGAAGTCCTTATAAGCCCCAAAGGGAGTACAATATGCTTAAAATACTTGCAGGATCCTTTGTGTACAAGTCCAGTCCCCAGAGTCAACTTTATTTTCTCTTCTGTCAGCCCTTAATCACTCTTGAATTAGTCTGTCATTATAGAATGAATATTTGGATCTCTCATGGTTTTCTTATACTTGCCATTTCCTTTCCTTTCTTACATTCCTTGAAAGAATGTGCACAATTGTCAATGCCTTACATTATGAAAGTAATATAGTCTGTGGAACCACATTGTGAATGGATTTAAGGAAGAAATAGTGCCAGCCTAATAAGCTACTTCCTTCAGAATTATGGGTTTGTCCTTTCAAGCTAAAATGTGTAGTAGTAAAGTGATAGTATAGGTCACAATTAAATAGGTCAGTTTTGAAGTTCTTCCATTTGGAGCAAGCAGTCATCGATCAAAACAGGTAGAAAGAAGTTGGGTGAGTTAGAGATGCATATTTAAGTAAAACATTTAAATTTCTGCGAAGTACTACAAGTCCAACTTTGTTATACACAGATTTTTTACACATGGATTTGACTCAGCGCGAATGGCCACTGCAAATGAGAAGGAATGTGCTGATCCCTGGAGAAGGGAAAAAATTTGTCCCTTTAAAATCAGTTTAAAAAACTTCTTTTCTTACTGTTGTAGAGAGACAGTCATGCAAGTGATTACAGGTATAACCTAATTATCCATGGATTTTTTACCTGTGGAAAAATCCATGGATTTTTCTGTCTCAATGGGATGAGAAGGGCCTTTAAATTAAAGGAAGACAGTTTCACAATAGCCTCATTAATGGGAGAGAGGGCAGCTGGCTGACAATCCATCAGTCATTCTCTCTCCAGGCACTTAGAACAGCTGCAAGTAACCCCACCCTTCCCCCTGAGCACTTGAAAGAAAGATAATCACTTTGCATTGGTGAAGGAATTTTTGATACACTAGCTGCCTAAAAATTAAAATTGACTCCAAAGTTGTACTAAGTACAAACTGATTGCTCACATTCCAGGAGATATCACAGTTTCCCCATTGACTTATGTCTCACTCATTTTCCCTTCAAACCCAAACCACTTAAATTACTGTCCAAATCAGTAGTAATTTCCTTTCCTGCTTCACTTATCTTTAGTAGATGCATTCACACAACTCTGACATCATATCAGTGTGTGTGAAGAAGGGTAGTTGTTTTCAAATATCATCCATCATCACTGAGCTATAGAAACTGGGATCTAAGGATGACAATCAGATATCCAATGCTGGCAGAAAGTTCAAAATGTGACTCTAAAGTTACCTGGTACAATCCCTTGTAATACCTGGCAAAGAGCATTTATATAGGTTTCGGTCTGAAAGACCTTCTAAATCCAAGATGTCATAGAGCAATTAAAGCTTTCATAAAACTTTGAAGATGGAAAGTGCTTTTCATTACCATTCTGCTGTTCATCCTAATATCTTCATTCTGTGATATCTAACTGGCTCCACGGGAATTAGCACATTTTGTAAATCATTGACAATTAATTCAGAGGACCTATGATCCTTTCTTGTGAATTGCTTGGGTTTAATTGTAGTCTGTGCTTAATTCAGGAAAAGGAAGTGTTGGGACTCAGGTCCATCTGGAAACAGCACTCTCTGACCTGATCTGGAAATTCTTCCCCAGTTCCTGCTGTGTGGCAACTCTTGTACCCAGTAGTCAATGAAATGCACTCTGTATGCACTCAGGAGCATTTTTATCTCTTCTTGTTCTGTTCCAGGGTTTCCCACTAGTACAGTAAATGGTTTCCAGGTCTGATTTATTTATGCCCAGATTATAGTTTCTCCTGATTTAAGTTAGGTTACATTCTGGAATTTGATATTGAATAAACATGCTGTAATACTGTGTATTTGAGATGATAGATAATTTTTCTGAGCAAGGTAAGATTATAAGTCTCACATTTACATTTCAGTTTCCAGTTCAATATTTATCAGTTGCTGTGTGCTTCCTTTATTGAATGACAACCTGGAGCAGGCAGGCCAGTGGGACTGCACTGCATCCAAGGCAGGATTGGGGCTGCAAGTGGCTCAGCCAGGGCAAGGGGAATTGATTTCCCTTACCCTGGGTAAAGTCCAATGGGACATCTCGAATCTGTGCCACCTCAAGCAGTAGAGCAAATCCGAGCAGTCCGGGACTGCCCCGGGCTGCCCAGGAACGGGGTTAGGATCTGGCATAACTGCCAGATCCTGGCCCCACCTCCCACTCCCCACACGCCTGCCCCCCAGGAACGCCCACCACCCGCCCTCCCCCTGCCCCAAAATGCCTCCTTCCTGCATCCCCCCCAGACCCCTGAATCAGCCAAGCTTGGCTAACACAACCTACCTGCCTCCCGGGACCTGCGTTGGCATGGGGAGGCCAGCACATGTCTGTGTGCCGGCCTAACCCCACTTAGGTTGTTGCGAAAGTGCAAGGGACATGTGCCGGCCCAAGGCCCAGTTTGGATCAGGCCTAATTGTCACATCTTCTAAAGACATTTAGGTCCCAATCCTATCCAACATTCCAGCACTAATGTAGCTGTGCCAACGGGATGTGCACTGCATCCTGTGTTGAGGGGCACAGTCACAGAGGCCTCCTCAATATAAAGGAATGTTTGTTTCCTTACCTTGGGGCTGGATTGTGGCTGCATCAGCACTGGAAAGTTGGCTTGGGCCCATAATCACTTTAGTCATAATTTATTAGTATGAACTACTTGGAGATACTTACTATATCCTTACTAGGAATCAGGCTGTTCATCACTTAACATTTTTAAGATTGTCAAGAAGCAAAAAAAGAAAAAGTGCTCTGGAGCACTTAGCATATATCTTTCCATTTCTTTCTCTGTTGAAGATACGCTTTGGTTACCATGTCTTGAAAAATGTAGTGCAAAGGTCCTTTTCATTTATTATTGGTATGAAGTTTTTCCTTCAACCTGCTGGCTAAAGTGCAGCAAATATTGTTTATGGATTTCCCCCATATACACACTCACACATTTTCAAAGGGCCGTATTTCATGGCTATTGTGACCTAGCTCCAACACTCAGAGGTTTTCTGACAATATGTGTGACATATGAGAAGGTATTTCTTTTCCTTGCTGGCAGTGACACTCTTGATATATCCATCATATATTGAGCAAAAGATAAGCAAAATCATCCATTTTATGTCCACAGGCAACTGCATTCATTACTTGTTCAGAGTTAGAAAACATTTAGTATGCCTTTTTTAAATGACAGGTTATGGGGTTTTTTTTCTTCAAAACAAAACTAACCTGGACTGACACTCAGAACACTAGACTACACGAATAAACTATGTTTAATACAAGATGATGGGGAGACTACTGTTATGATTCCACTTTAAAAATAGGGAACCTACAGATTTTTCAAGGCAGAGGGGGCAGAGCACATGGAAGGAGTTTGTCCTCCTTACCGTCCTTCACATTTTGCCCACATTTTCTGGCATCATGAAACTATCTCTTGTTAACATTAGATGTTGTAGGATCCCAGGTTTGTCCCAATGTGAGCAGGTTGCAAGAAACAGCATATACAGCAGAGTACTTTCAAGCAGCAGTTATATTTTGAGTAAGGGATATCACAAGCAGAGTAGTCAATAAACAGTCCCAGTCAGCACGAAGATCAGTCAGTCCAATGATAACAAATCCCAATCAGTTTCCCACAATACAAAGTCAAGGTCCAGTCCACGGTAAGTAATCACATATATACGTACAAATATCCAGCCTCCACAGTCACTGGCAGCAGTTTCTCAGTTATCTCCAACTATACCCCTACTACTGCGCTGGAGGTTCAGCATTCTAACCCTTAAGTAGTTAGATCAGCCAATCATTGCAGGCTTGGTAACACCCAGGGTGTGTCTGTCACAGCTGCTTGTTGATTTTGCTAACTCAGCAGCCTGCACCTGCTCCTGGACCAATTCGTTAGCTGTGTTTCTGTTTCACTCAGAACCCAGAGCTAACATCTCTGGCACCTGGAGCTGCAGCCCCCAACTTGAGCCAGGGTTCAGGTGTTCAGCTGAAAAAGCGGGAAGCTGCAGGAAGTTTCTCTGAGCTCAACCCAATGGCGCTGGCTCTGTGGGCAGCTTGCCACTACTGTATCTCCTCTCTTCCATCAGAGAGACTGAAGCAGGAATTGTCCAGTTCCCATAATGGCTGAAGGCAGTGGTGCAATGATAAATTAGAAGTGCAGGAGCTCATTGTGGCATGCACACTGCATAGCAATGCCTCATTAAAATGATCCCCCCCCCCAAAAAAAAAAGATCACCTCTAAATGTCTCCATGAGTGTTTCCTTCTCCTGCCACTTATTTCCACTATGAAACTGATTATACAGGTCGTGCCTTGTTATCCACTGATTTGATCTGCCAGTGATACCAGGGTCTACCTTTAAATACCTTGTAACAAGGGGAAAAAAATTCCAAAATCCCATTTCCTACCTTTGTGCCATAATTTCATTTCATTAGATTCCATTATTCACCACATCTAGTGACTGAATGCAGTATAGCGTCTACACCAGTGCATTCTGGGGCAACAATGAAGAAGGAGAAACCTGGGTCTTTAAGTGAGTCTGTTTTTCCACTGATTTGGTATCCACTGATTATTTTTGATCCATTGAGGGTTCCGGAGCTGAACTCCAGTGGATAAAGAGGCACAACCTGTACTTCATTTAAAGATCTATCTCATTTCAACCTGTGTTCTCCCCACCTGCACGTGGCCTGATCTTGCTTGGCCCTCACCATCTTGCAAGACTTTGGCCAAGTCTCAGGGAGTCAATTGGTGCCTGACTGTGAGGGGCAGAGCCTGGCAAGCTGAGAGCCAGTGTTCCTGGGACTGCAAGGCAGTTCAGCTCCAGTTTTCAACCCCACATGCCCTCCTTTTTATACAGCCTGGGAATAGCTGTAAAATATAACATAGCAGGTAACATAACTGTCTTTTCTCCCCTCCATTACCTCCCCAGGATACATTACTCATTCTGTCATTTTCTATCCTCGTCCTACATACACTACTAATGAATGCATACTATATGCAATTTTTGGAAAGCAATCTCCCAACCATGGGCAGCGCAAGGCGATTTTCCTCTGCCTATCCCCTTCAGCATACATATGCCATCCCCCTAGCACAAACCTCTTCATTATCCTGTTCTCACTACTTTTTGTAAAATGGCAAGGCTGGGACAATTCTGAGAGTGGAACCTCCCTGCTCCAGCATTCTCTCTCCCAGCCACTTTATAAGAAGTAGAGTTGAAGCTGGAAGATGTGAGCCCAACAGCTGGGCATCCGTCACAAGTTTTCAGCCAGCCGTAACCCAGACACATGCCCCATGAACAGTGTATGTCCACCAAACAGACACATATCATTATGGATGGATTTAACCTGATTAACAATTGACATAGTGATAGAGAGAGGCAGCCAGGAGTAATGCAGGGGAGCGTGAGAACATGAGGAAATAGAACACCTTGTTTCAGACCACTTTGTATTCTCTTAGCATAAGATGAATTTCACACAATAGTACACGTGAATCTCTACTGATTGGTTACCATTAGGTATGCCAATTGAGCAGGTAGCAAGCAATTAGGTACATAAGCAGATAGTTAGCCCATCAGGAACATATCAGTTCCAAAGCATATCTCAGAGCACTGAAGCTAAAGATCCCCCCCCCCAAAAAAAAAACACTCAAACCCTTAGAATTGTTCTCTCTCTCTCTCTCTCTCTCTCTCTCTCTCTCAGTTAAACCGCTCTTGTGGCTCTCATGTTCAAAATAAATTCAAACTGACCTCTTAGATACCACTTAGGAAGGTGGCTGTGACATACCAAGCTAGCATTTTAGACAAACTTTCTTGATGGGAATTTGGTCCATCACAATAAACTTGAGAAAGAAACTTTAAGGAGTAATTTTTAAAAAAGTCTCTGACACTATGTTTTTGCCATCTGTGAGTGGACTTAGAAGCATGAGAGCTCCTTAAAAAAAACCCTTCTATTTCATTATTTCCTCCAAAGGGATATACATGGTCTTGCTCTTTCTTCTATTACTGAATGAAGTTGTGGCAACATTAACAGTTGGTGTATTATTACGGAGAGCATTTTCTGCAATCTAGATAAGTTTATGTTATGATTATTGCCAATACAGGATCAGACTAAAGAAATGCTAATTTTCTTTGAGAGTGTCGAGTGGTGTAATGAATGTTGATAGTTTCTGAAAATAATTTAATACAGCATCTGTATCGTATGGCCTTTCCTATCTGGCTTTTACAGGTGGTTGTCAGAAGCAATTCTCAACGTTATAAGCATAGTCAAGGACTTAGGGTGGAGAAGTTGGTGTTGATGCAAAGTGTTTAGCATTTGAAACTGACAATCAAGGTTAAATCTTTTTGGACAGAAAGTCTATTATTAAAAAATCAATCTACTCTCAGAGGTTCTAGTTTTAAATGAACACCAAATGCAAGCTCTTTTTTTAGTCTATCCTTTTTCAGCCTTTGCTGTTTCTGAATATTATATATACAAAACAAAAGCAATTTGGGGTACTTCTTTGATTAAGAATTTACTGATTTTAAAACGGTTTGAGACTGCTAATAGAATACCTGCCTGCTTTTTGTTGTTGTTGTTGTGACAGAATCTTGCCACCATTGAATTTTTGAAATCAGAAACTTTACTACAAATTAGCAAGTAAAACACAAAGTAAAGCTTTGCTATGGAGAAAATAACCTTCCATTAATTTGGAAATTGTATGTTTTGTTGGAGAAAATGTCTTCTTTCTGTAAAGCTTTGTAGGTACACTGATTTTTATTTTTTTTGTACCATACTGACTTTGAGATAAGTGTTTGTACAGGTGAATAGTAAGGTGTGGATGCTTATAATATCAGGCTTCTGTTACCATCTCTCTCCATGGAGATTTTCAAACATACCAGTGTTGCTTTATGACATGCTGTTATGTTTTTTTCACAGCTGCTTTTGATGGTGTTGCAGGAATTTCCCAGTGTTTTGTAAACTAGCCATTTGGTTAATGTTAGCTCTTGCAAAATATTACAAAATATTAGCCCTATGGGGCTAATTGCAATCCAAGCAGCCCTTGTAAGACTCTGAGAAGGCCCAGGCCCAAAGTGGGGGTTAAGATTTGGCCCAGGCCTGATCCGGCACCCATACCCTGCCCCAAAACATCCCCTCCCCACCTCCATTTCATCCTCTTGCTGCCCGGCTCTGTATTCATCTGTGCTGGCCTCTGTGGGACAGAATCTGGGACCGGGAGGCCAGCACAAGGCGTCTGTGCTGGCGCAGTTACCATGGGAGCAGGGTCACGGTGCCGCAGTAACTTACCTGGAGGCTGTGTCGGGCCCTCCATAGGTGGCATCGGTCTCCCAGCCTCCTAAGGCGGCCTCCTAGATAAAACCACTGCATGGCTTCTAGTTGTGTCCAGGAGGTGTTCTGAGGTGCAGGGAGTTAACGTGTGACCACCCTGCACCTCAGAACACCTCACAGATGTGACCAGAAGTCGCTGATGCAAACCGGAAGTGGCTTCTGGTCATATCCAGGAGACCCTCTGGGATGCAGGCTCAGCATCTGTTGATGCTCAAATTTGCGGATGCCAAGCCCACAAATAAAGAGTGCCCACTGTAGAACCTCAGGCTAGAACCGCAAGCTAAAGCTGAACTGGTGGAATTAGCCTTCTAAATATTTCGTTACCTTAATTAACCCCTCTCTTAGAAGGGCTTTTATGCTCGTGCGTTTCAATATTTTTCCTTCTTCGTATCTTCTCGGCAGATTTTCCCACATTCCTCGGAACTACAGGTTATGCTCTTTCTGTCATCTTGAACCCGACACATTAGAGCATATCTTGGTTTATTGCCCAGCGCACTGTTCACTTCGGAAGTTGTATCTAGACTCTTTTCTACAGCGTCCTACTAGGCCATTTATTGATCCCCTTTTCGTTTTGTTAGGTGACAACCAGGCTAATATTACTATAGCAGTTGCTAGTTTTTTTATCTCAAATTATCAGAATTTCTCCCACCTGATTGTTGTATTTTTGTTTATATGCCAATAAAGGTATTGATTGATTTAACTGGTGGAATCTGTGGTGAAATGGGTACCTTATATGAACCTTATTCCTTGGTGGTCTCACAGAAGAGAGAGGGCAGACTTTTGTCAGTCATGGTAATGTACAGCAGCCACTCAAATGACCAAACAGTGGTGGTTTGAATGTACTAGGACTCTCTAGAATCTAGATGGTCCAAAAGGCATTATAAACTTACACTTCTGATTGGATAACATATGACTGCTTCCAATTGCTTATTCAAAATTCCTTCCAAGAATTCCCATTGGCTTTTAATTATGGGCTAATGATCAAGTGTTGGTTACAGAGGCTGATGGGAAGAAAATAAAAGGAGCAGTAGAGCTAGTGAAAGGGTGATTGTGGTTGATTGCTTTTGGGATTCAAGTGTTGCTAGGCAGAAAAGGCAGAAGACACAAAACAGGAGAGGAACTCATACCTTCCAGATCACTGAAAAAAATGGGGAAGAGAACTTCCAGGAACCATTTCAGAAGCTATATGTGAACTGACTGTGGTTGAGTCTGTGGCTGAAGACACTCAAAGGTGTCTTCCGGTGGAGATTCAGTAGGAGTGAAACCGTTCTGAGGCTTTTGGTGTGAGAACCTAAGGGAAGACTTCAAGAAGGAGCTTCTAGAATTAATGGCGTCAACCAGTGTGGGAGGCCAACGTGTTACCCCCATGATGGATCTCCTCCCATGCTCCAAGCAGGTAGGATAAAGCAGGTGGGATAATGCCCCAAGCAGTGGGCATGGTGATGCACTATTGCCCTACCCCGCTGGTCTTTTTAGCTATAACTTTTGAAAGAGTCAAGATATTTCAACATGATTTGTCTCATTGCATTCTGCATGAAATTGCACATCAATGGATATATAACATGATGGTATTATTCAAAAATACTACGATTTAAAAAATTTTGGCCAGTAGTGGTGTCACACACCCCTGTGCACATCACCCGGTGTGACCCACACCCTGTAACAATGCCACTGTCCTGAATCTTCTTGAAGTGTTCAGCCTGCTTTCCAGGGAAGCTCTCCAGTGTGTGAGTGTGACTAGCGTTGAGATAGGAAGAGATACTTGTTTATATGTATTACTTAAGGCAGGAGTTGCCAAACTGTGGGTCCAGGACCTACCAGTGGGTCATGATCAATTTTTGTTGGGTTGCAAAACTGACAGGGAAGATTATGCTATGTGCATCTAGGGTTAAACAAGCTGCTACTGGGGTGGGGGGACACTGCTGCCCAATCACCATTATAGCCACGCACTTCAGCATTTATAAATCAGGCAGCAGCCTCTAGGGCCTCTAAAAAGTTTGAGAGCCACTGATTTAAGGAATTGAGCTAGTCACAGGGTCTAGTCATCCTTAAAATCTGGTATTGTAGTAACCTCATAAGCAGCATAACATCTAAGCAAGTCCAGCAACCTGTTTTATTATTTTTATAAACGTTTGGTTTCTTGGTTCAATTTAATATTGAATATTAAGGCAGGAGGTCTGGTCTAGAGGGTAGAGCCTCCGTTTTCCTGAAGATAACATCCGCAGGTCGCCAGTTCGAGGCCACCGGCACCGTGCGACCTTGAAGCAGCTGACAAGCTGAGCCGAGTTATTCCATCTGCTCTGAGCGTGGGAGGATGGAGGCCAGAATGTGAAACCAGATCAGAAAGAAACATCTGAATGTTATGGTTCTTGAAAGATAGAACCTCCTTTAATTGTAAAAATCCCTACGGGGATTTAAATAGCCTGCCTATGTAAACTGCCTTGAATAAAGTCTTGAATAAAGACCAAGAAAGGCGGTATATAAATACCTGTATTTAAAAAAAAAAAAATCTGGTTGTGCGATCACTCCCATGGTCATATTCTACCATGGGAAACGTTTTTAGTATGTGGTGAGAGCGGGTAGTTACTAAAGAAGTCCACAGTGGGGAAGAAGTAGGAGTCCCTCTCCATTATCATTAAAAGGGATTTTCCCTACATATGGTTAAAACAGGTGAGATTTCAGAATGAATTGTGTTATTTAGAGGGTTATGTGTGAGGGTTATGTGTGAGGAGGGTTAACTGTGGGGTTCTACTCAGGTGGTGAACTCATCCCCCACATATTTCAACCTCCTTGTGCCATATGCTGTGAACCAACAAAACTATCTATGGTGACTATCTTATTATGCTATGCTTGCAAGCTTCTCAGAGTTCTGCATTTGAGTCCTATGTGGCAAAGTGATTTTTCTTACAGTTTTTTCTTTCTATTTTCTGATAAGTGTACTGAAGTGTTCAGTACTGAAAATATAGAGTCCACTTTTGTCCAAATTCAGATTTAGCTAACCTACAAAGGCAGCTGCTGCCTTGTTGATCTTCAGAGATTTAATAGAAAAAGCCTGTACTGAGGTCTTTTTACTAATATTTCATGTATCATGGCATATTTACTAATGTACTGCTGAAGTATTAAAATCATTAAAACCCAGTAAAGCTTGTGAAGCAGTTTTATGATGCAGCATATTTTATTTTTTAATTGCTTGTTTTCTGCTGATATCTGCAAATTAGTGTTTGCAAGCAGTTCTGGGTATTTTATGGAATTCTGCTAAACTATCCAGAGCAGATAAGTTGAATTTAAAGAGGCCTATGGATAGAGTGGCAATATTTGTAAACTGCCATTTAACTTGAATCTTTCAAGCATAGAGAACTGAATCAATGTTCACTGCACAGCTGCAATTAACTTTTAGTTATTTATCTTTTTGTTTAAGGTACTAAAAAGCAAGCTACCACTTTGGACTTTTCTGAAATCTTGCCTCCATGGGAGAGGAAGGTTATCTTCCTCGTGTTACTTTTCCCAATGGAGAGTGCCAATGGACAAGAAATCCTGGAGACATTAGCCCACTACTGATACTACTAATTATAAAACCAGTTCTGTTCAGTATTGTCTTATTTCACGTATTACACTTTTATCCTGCCCTGCCTTAACCATTTTATCCTCAAAACTGTGGTAGGTTAGGAAGAGAAATAGTGACTTGCGTAAGATCACCCAGTGAGCTTTTTTGCTGAGTCAGGATTTGAAACTGGGTCATCCCGGTTGTAGTTCAGCAGTCTGAACACTACACCATACTGGTTTTTACCTAATTGGTTTCGGAAGGGTAGTCATGTTCATCTGTTGTAAGGCAATCCAGGATTCTTGTTTTTGCTACAATAATATGTTACACTGTTCCCCCCTCCATTTTCCATGTTTAGTATAGAAAGAATAGTCTTATCTTGTAGCATAAAGTTGCAAACAGATAGCATTATACTTTCTATACTGTCATTGGAGAAATAAAGGAAAGAGCAATATAACATATTTAGAGGCAATAAAATTGTTAATCTTCAATGAGTCATAGGATTCTGGCATGTAATAGTTTTCTAATATATACCTTTTGTGAAATTATGTGATCACATTTAATTGTCAGTCATTTGATTCATAATGGTTGATTCTCTGCTTGCATCCATGCTATTTGATGAATGATAAAAATAATTGGCATCCAAAATATTTCATTGGCTGTCTATGCATGTTCAGTTTCAGCAGAGAAGGAATGCTATCTGGTTAAAAATTATGGTTGCATTCTAACTCAGTGAAAAGCAATGGCAGATTTACCATGGATATCATAGGTGGTAGATTTCACCCTTTATTCCTACTGACAAGAGGCTGTGGGGAAATGACCAGTGACGATCTGGTGAATGGGATAGCATAGTCATAGTGGCCTTATGTATTGAGTGAATCATAGTGCAAAGGGTCATCTATCCCCATGATAGTTTGCAGATTTCCATTTGATAGGCACCAGTTTGTATTGAATTGTTTATGTTGGCTTCCTAAATTTTAGCTTGGCAACAAGAATGATGATGGGTTTTGAACAGCAGAGACATATAATTATGTTTGTGTCATTTCTTTTTGTGGGTAGTGGTGACATCACCTAAATATATCTTTGTACTAGTCTGTTATTTGTGCAGATTCTCTAAATGCTAGCAGAAACAAAACCTAAAAGAGAAAGAAATTAACTAGCAAGGTTGGGATTCTGATTTTAATTAGGCAGAAGTCACAAAATTCAAAGTATGCAGCTTCTATTTGGTCCATTGTAGAAGTTATCAAAGCTTACATCATTGAAACTTTTAAAGAATAGATTGTGAATATCCTCACTTTTTATAGCATTTTCAAGTACTATAGTATCTTCAAGTATTATAATGTGTTTGTATTTTACTATCGTTGGGAATTACAAAACATTAGGACATCGAAAGAAACATGTCAGAGTTTTTTTAAAAATAATAAGCAATATTCTAGTACTTTGTCTAAATGTATTTTACTTAAGGGCCAGTAATTAACACTTTCCGGTACTTTCTACACTTGTTGAGAGGTTCTGACATCTTATCACTTTTTAAACAAGAACTTGAAGTGTCTAACACCTCAGAGCATGCTCATAAGGTATTTGCCTAGGAAATACCAGAAGTGGGAGCCCCCGTATCAGTGGATCTCGTATCTGCAGTTTCATTTATCCACAGATCGAGTCCGTGGGGCCACTGAGGGCTTCCCTGGGCGTCCTGATGCCTTGTAATGCATTAAAAATGTCACTTCTGGATTTTTGGGGGGAAAAACTACAAGTTGCATTTCCTGAAGCAGGACAGGAATTGTTATCCTCATTCTTTGTAGTGCCGGTAGCTGATTTGGGGGCAATGGCAACAGGTGATTGCCTGTTCCCCAAGCTTAGCATTTGCCTATTCACCAGGCTTGGTGTTCACATGAACACTGTGACTCACTGACTCCAAGCTGTGCCTCATTATAAGACAGTGTACACTTCTCACCTTTAGCCCCCAAAGGGGCAGAAACAGCTGTACTGTGCAAGTCCACCTCAAGCCAAGAAGCCTTTGAGGCGGCCTCCACAATGCAGGCTAGACAGCTCCCTCATCAGTCCCTTGCACTGGCCAAATACTGGGAAGTGTTACTGGGTTTCCCCCCAGTAAAATAAGTGGTTATTAAAATAACTAAATTTGAGTTTGAGTGTCATTACAAGCACATACATGTACCCAGAACATAAATTCTTTATGCAGATAAATTTACATGTAGATAGATCATATCAGTGGTTTTTTATTTGTTTTATTTTGTTTGTTTGAAAAAAAGAAACAAATATCTAAAGCTTCAAGTATGCTTAGGAAGCTATTCTTTGTAAGCTAATGTGATTGTTTATGAACTGTTAATGACATTTTTGAGAAGTCTTATCTATGTAATGTGGTAGTATACAGCCTAGTATCAAGATACCTGAATATGTGGTGGTCATTAAATGTTGTGTGACTGTTTTGCTTACTCATGCATAACTGTATCCATACATATAAGACATGGTTGCAGTAACTGGGTACATAACTACAAGAAGCTGTTGCTTGTGTAAAAACCAGGATGTGGTCTGAAGGAACATAGTGCTCCAGTTTTGTTCAAGCTACAAGGGTCTGGTCAGTGCCTGGATGGGAGTCCATCTAGGAATTCTGCATTTGCTGTCTTGAACTCCCTGGAGAAGAGGTCCCTATGTCAGCTGTTCCACATAAGATAGAAAACTCCCCTTTGATGTCCTCTTCCCCACCCCACCCCGTCTTCATTCTGGGAAACTCTGGCTGCTCTTTGCATTGAGTAGTGGGCCTTGCCTACCCAAAATTACTGCTTGTGGCAACCAGAAAACACTGACTGCAGCTGTGTCCATAACTGAAGATTTTTTTTGTTTAATTTGGTTGTTTTGTTTAGAAGGTTATAAGTTTGCAGAAATGTATGCTTATGGGAAGTTCAGTAAACTAATTAACTCTTGGTTTACTGGATAGAGGGAATTGGAGTCTTGGGTACAGAGAACCAATGAGAGGAGCAAGCTCTTTGACATCATTCTATTTTGGGGTCATTCCTCCCTGTTATAGAGCCTAAGGGGATAAAGCAATGCTTGACATAACCTGATCCTCCACCATCGTTTATTATTAAAAAGTGTTCCATGTTCATGCTCACGTTCTAGCAGCTATGTAGACTCCAGTTCAATATCACAGTAAATTCTGTAGAAGTGTAATCTTTTCATCTGTTACAAATTTCTAGATAGAAACAATAACAATAGCAATAACTATTATTAATCAATACACAATTAATAATAATCGGGGTCCTATGTCCCAAGGCTGGTAGAAACCTTACATATAGTGAGGGTGTATCTGTGTGTATGTACACATTTGCTGGACTCTCCCTAGAAATGGAATTCAAGGACTGTTCCAAACCTTTACACTCATTCCAGGGTACCCAGAAGGCTGAACTTGAGAGCAAGGTTTGCAATTAGGGACTTCCAAGCCAGATAAAAGTTTGAAACTGGGTTCACACATGATCTATGCAACACCAATTAATAGGAAAAAAATTTGAAAATAAAGAAAAATACCAGCCAGCTACTTGCCTGTTAAGGTGTGTTTGAGAATCACACTGAAGGTCCTGATTGTGTCATCTGTTTTTTGTGAACTGAATCTTACTTTCAAAAGAAATCTTTTATGATGGCTTGTGAGCCCGTGCTTTGTTTAAAATAAGAGTAATTTTGGTCATATGCTTTCTTTTAAAGCCACCTTCCATTCCAATTTTCTCTGACATTGTGTGGATTTATTCTACCTATCTGTCTGTTTAGGTTTAGTCCATCACATCTGTAACGTCCTAATAGAAACTGCAGCTCTGTACTTGGATGCAGAAGATAAAAACATCAAGACAGTAAATGTGTTGCTCCTCTCCTTGCTTGACATTTTGCACCACATGCTGATATATGCAGCTAATATTGTCCGCCTCACCCTACAGGTATAGAGTCTATTTTCTGGTAGAATGAACACCATTGTACCGATTTTTAGTCTCCTTTCTGTTCTTGTTGGCATTCCCACTCAGATGAAATCAAACAGATTGGTTGAACAAGCAATGACTACAGAGTTTTCACAGACAATGGTTCATGTGAATGTAAACATTAAGCTGTAGGTTTTTATGGCTTTTGTAATGAGTATTCAAAGTGGATACAGTTAGTTTTTTTTGTATCTTTTTAACCAGAAAATGTTGGCCCATCATATGTTCGGCATATGTATTAACGGACATGTTAGGTGTGCCTCTGCATTTTTGCATGTTTTAGATTTTATTTCCGTTATTAAATACAGTTCAGGCATGTCTATTACAAATGTGCCACTTGTCTCCTTGATATATGAATATTTATAAATCAGAATATCTTCTCAATAAGGATTTATTGAAATTGAATCCATATTAAATTACTATGTCCTACCTAAATGCTGGTTTTAAATGAGATGTACACTGCATGCATAACAATATCTAGTCTGCGCATTTCTAGTCTGTGTATGACAAAATGTGTCCAGCTTACACTGGTGGTTGGTTGGACCAGTGAGGACAAAATTTAACCCAGGGGGAAGCCACAGTACTGGTTTGTATGCTCAAATAATTATAATACTTTACAAAAAAAAAGTTGGGAACCCTGATTGTGAAAATATTAGGGTTGTGATCTTTTGAATGTATCCTTTTCTTTCCCTTGCTAAGGCACAGAAAGCTGGCACAGGAGGGGACACTCAACATGCTGAAAACCTTCTGCTTATTAATAAACCCCTGACAGACTTAATTAGTCTGCTTATTCAGTTGGTAAGCACTTCCTTGTTTGTAAGTCTATTGGAATATTTGTTTGCTTAGATTTTTATCATACTTATCCCAAAGGTTCATGGCAATTACTCTATGACAAAAAAAGATAAGAAAAATGCATTTCCAGTATTTTAAAAAATTTAACCAAATACCGAGAAATAAGGTGGAAGTTTCCAGTAGAATCCCCTTGTATTAACCCACTATTCCAGTGCTGCAGCTGTTTTTCAAATATGTCATCTTGATTTCCAGTACGTGGAATCATCCAAGTATGCAACCATCAGCCAGCCTCTAACCTATGTCTCAACCTAAGCTTGTGTCTTTTCACTCTCAGTACCAGTACAGATATAAAATTAGTTTCACCCTTAACTAGGTCTAAGGGCTTTTATGCTCCACCTGCCTCCCTCTACACGTGATTTCCTAAACATAACCCCCCCATGATTAAATATGTCTGACCATTATCCATGGTTAACACAACCTCCAGGTATATGGAGGCTTATGGATAAAGTATACTTTGTCAGATATGCATGATACATGCTTAATCAATGTTGACTATCAGGTAAACTGCATGCACAGCATTCTTTACATAGTCAAGAAATCTAGTCCAAAATTAACAGCAGATAATTAATGTATCAGTGCTCCTTTGTGTCTGGAAGCATGCACTTCAGAACTACAAAAACCAGGGAGAAATTTAGAGGGAGATAACTTCATAAACATCCCTAATCTTGGTATGAAATAGCCAGAGAAACCTTTGGCTGCTAGTCTCTAGTAAGAGGAGTATGTTAGAATTACCATGCAACTTTGATATACTGTGCCTTGTTATACTGTGGTTTCAGAAGCACTGCAAGTGTGATCATGTCCCCCAGGGTGGATGTGAATTTCAGTTTCTGTTTCACTTATAACAAGCTGTTAAAGTTGTCCCCTGACACCTGTGTTATATGGAAGTTGCACTGTATTACAAAATTTTAGAAAGGTAACTTGATAATAAAACAGAAGAAACTTTGTAATCCAAGAGTCAGTCCTCGAAAGCTCTTTCATACGTGAAGTCTGTGTTTTCTAACATGGGATAAAATAAAAATTACCAGATTCAATAATGATGAAAATTTGTGTTTGCATTTTACCTAATATTTGCAAAATGATCTTGCTCACAACTTCTATCAGCCTAAATGTTACAGCATGTTATGCTGTTATATTTCTGATCGAATGAGCATCTTTCTCTTGTCATAATAAACTCTCTTTGTGAATAACCTCATTAAGTTTCTGAAATAGAGTTCCCTCTGGGTATTAAATGTGCTAGCAACTCCATCAGTGTTAAAACTGCTACTTCAGCTCAAATGATCGTACACATTTCTTGCAGAGGCTTGCAGTTCCACCTATGATCAGTCCAAAATAAAGGGCTCTTGTTGGTCTTAAACTACAGAAAATATAAGACAATAAGAAATACTGTCCCATTTAATGTTGTATTATGCAGTTTTAGAGAACATACAGTGTCCTATATTAGTGACCTATATAGGGCTTTGAAGGAGGAAAACAAAGACAGAAATCCCATAGAATTTTTATTTTGCCACATGATACTAATTTGACAGTACCTGTTTACCCTTCAATCAACTTTTCATGTTTGGGGTTTCTAAAGTTTGCAAATGCATCTATTTTTGTATTGGCTCCCTTTAAATTTCTGCATCTGTTGCTCTATTTTAAGAAGCATCCAGATGCTTTTAGAGACTGCACTGTTGTTCCTGTAGCATATCCCTTTCCCTACACTTTCTACAGCAGCATTGCTTTTCAAAAAGGAGTTTGAAGCTATTTTATTGTATTATTGTGATGTGACCTGCCTCAAATACCAATTGTTGATGGTATTCTCTACACGCAATGGGTGTACACTTGAGAGGAACAAGCATGAAATTCTGAACCAATGTAATTGGGGTAAAAGGAGCTCTGCAAACATTTCCAAGAGCTGCATGTTTTATGCCAGTTTGGTCATAGGATGTGATCTTCCACTGTCCCCTCTATTTTGGAACATGAATTTCCACCACCAAACTTTATCTGCAGCTAAGCTTTACATTTGTGCTAACCTTCAGCATCATTCAGGCTGAGCAGGTTTCCTTCAATGTGAATCTGAAACCTCCATTTTGTAGGTGTGCAAGTTGTGATTTGAGGGTGATATATGGGATGCCAGTTAGGTAGGAAAAACTATGTTCAGAGTGCTAATTGATTTTAGAATTTTAAATCAAGAAACTAAATTTGAGAGAGTTCTTTGTGCCCTATTTACACACAGAGGTTTTACTTCTTAAGGTCAAGGAGTGATGCTCAGATTCTGAATACAATACTTAATCAAAGATGCTACTATTTCATCCGAACTCAGTGACATTGACTTCTTTGGTCATTGATTTTCGTTTACAATTTTTATTTCAAGCTTCCAAGTGAAGATACTGAAATATATGAAAAATCATCACAGTGTTTGTCACTGTTAGTTCAGCTCTACGGTGGGGACAACATGGATAGTATGTCTCCAGAAAATATGGACAGCTTTGCTGAAGTACTACAGTTCAAAAAGGAAGTGAAAGATCAGAAACTTTTGTTGAAAGTCATTAAAAGACTGGTAGGTCAACTACTTCACATCAAGAAATGTCATAAAATATTTACAAAATATGTAGCAATGTAAGGAGATTATTTGTTGGCTTACACAAACTCTGATGCTTAGTATCTGATACTAAGTGGGCTTACCCACTTGTTTGTTTGTTTTACTACTTTTCCATTTGAAGGTGGTTCACATCAATTATATAATAGCTTAAAAATACACAGTAACAATACAGCTTGGAGAATAACAAAATAAATGTAAAAGTAATGTCAATTTGCACATGCCTGTCACCAGCTACAGTGGTGCATGCCAGATCCTATCCATGGGCAATATTCCATCCCCTTTTGCTCCTTGGACTTACTCTAGCTAAAGAGCTTGTTCAGGTCTGTGGAGACCCAGTGTAGAGTGGAGGGCTTATGGAGGTTTAAGGGGATTTAAATCCCCTTTCCCCTCTGTAGCCTCCCAATCTGCCCCTCCTGCTAGATGCTGCATACCCGTTTTGGTATGGCTGCGCTAGCAGGGACTGGGTGGGTGGGAGGATAGGATTGTGCTGTTAGAAGCTGCACTGCAACATAGTCCCAAAGAGCTATTCAGGCTTCCCAAGGGCTTGGGTGTGCCATGTAGAATTTTTGACTTCTTCCTTTTGAGTGGCAAATCTTTCTGCTATATCACAACTGCTTTTCAAGCTTTAATCAGATTATAAATAAACAGAAGGGCGTGAGATTATCCTGACATAAAGCTACTTCTGGAGAAGGTTGTTTGTTGGAAGGTAAAGATAAATGTTTAGTTAATGAGGAAGAGTTTCAATGGTACCTTATCTTGTATTAAGTATGCATAACACATGTCAGAATCATATTGATAGTACTTCCTCTGCTTGCAAAATCAAGTATGAAACAAGTGTTTTTTTTTCTTAAGTGACTGAGGATGGTTCATTGTGTACTACAATTTAAAGTGCTTTATTTTATGTCTTTTTACTAATTCTGTTGCAGAAGTATAGGTTATTGACTGTTCTCCTCAAGAAAGAAAAGCACTAATGGTACTAGGGTTATACCATGCATTAACTATCAACAAAAACTACACTAGCTCTTCAGTTTGTCAGTAGCAACTTACTGATGTGTAATGACTTTTCATTCCTTTCACACTTTTCCAACATAAGTGGCAAATTAGTTTCTCAGAAGTAGATTGAGCTGGAGCTCACAGCAAGTCACATGATCTGCACTCTTACTGTAAGTCTTATCAGACTTCTTACCATTAAGTCTTTGGGAAAGTAGTTTTAGTTGGAGGATCAGGTAATTAGCTTTTATTCAACAATATCAACCAAAGAGAGTGTTCTACTGTAATAGGAATAGCTATGCCTCACGTGTGTTACCTCAGTACTAACACTATACTGCTTCTGCTGCAGGATTTGTGAAAATTGCAGCTGAGTAGGTAGAATTAGATACAGATACAATATAAAAGAACCATAGGACTTACACTGGAATTTACTCTCTAGATTTGCACAGCTATCAGTGGCATAGTGTAAGTTTTTTAAAGTATAGGATCATGTCACTCCACATGCGTTGTATCCTATCCCCCTCCGTAGGCTTAGATTTCCAACATTGCTCCACTCAGACTTGTGCCAGCGAATCATGGGCATATTTGGAAAGGCCCAGCGTAGCTAAAGAAGGGGAAAAAGTATTAAGTTGTAACCTCCAGGGCTTACATATATATGAATGCATAGAATATGGGAAATAAACAAGATGAACTTGAACTTCTAGCACAGGGGTGTCCAAAGTTTTTGGCAGGAGGGCCACATCATCTCTCTGACACTGTGTTGGGGGCCGGGGGAAAAAACAATTTACATTTAAAACTTGAATAAATTTACATAAATGACTATATTAAAGATGAATTACATGAAGGTCTTGCAATAGATCTTGCAATAGATAGGTCATATAATATATTATATGAATGAATAAAGGTCTTGCAAGGCCTTGTAATAAAAGGCCTTGTACAAAGGCCTTGCAATAAAAGGCCTTGTACAAAGCAAGGCTGGCCCACTGCCACTGCTGCATCACAGATGTAAAACAGCAAGCAGTGGAGGGAGCCCTCATCCTTCAGCTCATGCAAGACCTCAAACAGTTGCTCTCACGCTGAGAGCAGTTGCGTCAGGCCAGTGTCGGCTCCAACAAATCTCCAGAGGGCCAGAGGCTCATTGGAGACTGCGGGCTCCCTGTGGGCTGCATTGAGAGGCCTCGAGGGCCACAAGTGGCCCCAGGGCCGGGATTTGGGCACCCCTGTTCTATCAAGTAAAGGTAAATTTGACTTGCTAGGAATAACCAAAACCTGGTGGGATGACTCTCATGATTGGAATGCACAAATGGAAGGCTATCAGTTGTTCAGGAAGAATAGATGTGATAAAAGAGGAGGGGGTAGCATTATATATCAGAAATTAATACACTTGCTTGGAAAGTAATTCATGGAGAGCATCTGGGTGAACATTAGGGGGAAAGCAACATGCACATCATTGTGGTGGACGTCTATTATAGACCACCAGACCAAGGGGAGGAGGTGGTCCCTTTGGAATTGGTGGAATTGGTAACAACAACCACCACCACCACCTTAGGAGAAAGAAATCACAAACTGCTGGAATTCTCAATCTTATGGGAAACAAAAGGAATACGCAGTGAAACCTGTACATTGGATTTCAGGAAGACTGATTTTAACAAGCTCAGAGAAATCATAGGTAGGATCCCACGGACAGATGAACTAATGGGAAAAGGGGCCCAAGATAAGTGGGAGCTCATTAAGAAGCAGCTTCTACAGTCACAGTCAGAAACAATTCCTATGATAAAGAAAAGGGAAGACACCTCAAAATGGCTAAAAGACATGTATAGGAAATGGAAGGTTGGACGGATCACCAGGGAGGAGTACAGACAGGTAACCCTGTCTTGTAGAACAAGGATCAGGAATGCTAAAGCTCAGTATGAACTGAAGAACAAAAGGGGTATATTTTAGGTATGCCCAAAGGAAGAGGAAGAGAAATGAGAGGGTGGGAATGCTCCAGGGTAAGGATGGCCAGTTGCTGCCTGGAAACAAAGAGAAGGCAGATCTGCTCAACTTCTACTTTGCGTCCATCTTCTCTCAGAACGAAGATCATGTAAGTGTGGATGCTGGATCCTTGACTTAAGGAGGTATATGCTTACATCCCCACAGAGGTAATGAAAACCTGAACAGCACAGGTCTGCAGATTAGGATTGACAAGGAAATAGGTAGAAACCACTTAACTGGTCTAAATGAATTCAAGTCATTTGGATCGGATGAACTGCATCCTGGAGTACTGAAGGAACTTGCAGATATACTTGCAAAGCCTCTGTCAGTTATCTTTGAGAAATCCTAGAGGACCACTTCACTAGACTGGAAGCGAGCTAATGTGATCCCATTCTTTAAAAGGGGGGAAAAAGAAGACCCTGTCAGTCTGACTTCAGTACCAGGGAAGAACAAATTATAAAACACACATCCAGACAACAACTCAGTGATCAACAGAACCCAGCATGGATTTGTCAAAAATAAATCTTGCCGGACAAATCTCATCTCTGGGCAGGAGGTCTGGTCTAGAGGGTAGAGCCTCCGTTTTCCTGAAGATAACATCCGCAGGTCGCCAGTTCGAGGCCACCGGCACTGTGCGACCTTGAAGCAGCTGACAAACTGAGCAGAGTTATTCCATCTGCTCTGAGCATGGGAGGATGGAGGCCAGAATGTGAAACCGGATCAGAAAGAAACATCTGAAATGTTGTGGTTCTTGAGAGATAGAACCTTCTTTCAATTGTAAAAATCCCTACGGGGATTTAAATAGCCTGCCTATGTAAACCGCCTTGAATAAAGTCTGAGGAGAAATCTAACGACTAAGAAAGGCGGTGTATAAATCCCTGTAGTATTATTATTATTTATTTTATCTCCTTTTTTGATTGGTTTACTAGCTTACTGGATGGTGGGAATGCTGTAGATGCAATCTATCTTGACTTCTGTAAAGCATTTGACAAGGTTGTACATGACATCTTAATCAACCAGTTGGTGAAATATGGGCTAGATGATACAATCGTTAGATGGATTTGCAACTGGTTGAATGGCTGTACACAAAGGGTGTTCGTCAATGGCTTCACATCAGTCTGGAAAACACTTGAGTGAGGTGCCCCAGGTCTCTGTCTTGGGCACGGTTCTCTTTAATGTCTTCATCAATGACTTGGATGAAGGGATACAAGGGGGCCTCATCAAATTTGTGAACAATACCAAGTTGGGATGAGTAGCAAACACAATAGAAGACAACAGAAGCCTTCCTAGACAAAATGGAATACAGGGCTGAAATGAATAAGATGAAGTTCAACAGGGACAAGTGAAAGGTTCTGCAGTTATGCAAAAGATAACTAAAAATGCAGGTATAAAATGGACTGCCACAGACTGAGCCACGGATTGACTTGATATCTGACTTGGTAGCACAATATGTGAGAGGGATCTTGCAGTGGATCACAATATGAACATGAGTCAGCAGTGTGATGCGGCTGCAAAGAAGGCAAATGCAATTTTAGCCTGCATTAGTAGAACCATAGCTTCCATGTCGTGAGGAGTTTTGGTTCCACTTTACTCTGGTTAGACCTCACCTGGAGTACTGTGTCCAATTCACTTTAAAAAAGGTGCAGCCAAATTGGTTTCAGAGGAGAGTGACGAGGATGATCAGCGGGCTGGAGAACAAGTCCTACAAGGAAAGGTTGAGGGAACTTGATATTTTCAGACTGGAGAAGAGAAGGTTGAGAGGGGATATGATGGCTCTCTTCAAATACCTGAAGGGCTGTCATATGGAAGAAGGGACAAACTTGTTATCAATTGCCTCTGAAAGTAGAACTAGATCCAATGGGTACACACTGCAAGAGAAGAGATTCCAAATGGATATCAGAAAAAAAATTTCTGACAGTAAGGGCGGTTTGGCAGTGGAACAGATTGCCAAGGGAAGTGATGGACTCTCCCTCACTGGATATCTTCAAGTAGAGGCTCAACAAGCAACTGTTGGAGATGCTAGGAGGATTTCCTGCTGCAGGCCGGGGTTTGGACTAGATTATCGATTAGGTTTCTCCCACCTCTATGATTCTATGAATTAGCAGGCACAGGTTTAAGTAGATCCATTGTGCAGGCTGGGGCTTTTCCCAGGGCAAGGTGACAAATGTTCCCTTACCTAGAGGAGAACTCCAGCTTGTTCAATCCCAGCATAGGATGCAGTGTAGCCATGCTGGCCCCACTGCATCAGTGCTGGTTAAGATTGGGCTGCCCAATCCTTTGAAAAAAGTTTCCAAAGCAACACTTGAGTGCTGCTGCTGGCGTAGTCTCTCCTGCAATACAAGTGTTTGACTTCTGCTCCCTTTTTTCCAACCCCAGTCCCCCCAGCACTGCCATTCTGATACAATTTGCCTTTCTTTGAAAAGTTGCTGAGAGACCCCATCATGACATTTTGTCTAGGTCAACCCTAAAGTTGACTTAAAAAATGAAAGGTTAGTCAGGTTTAAGGTGTATGAATACATATCACATACAAGTTGTTAACCAAAATGTTTTGTAGTAAACGATGTTGAGAGTGTTAACATCACTTGAGTTTTTTAGGCCGCAATCCTAACCAACTTTCCAGCACTGACCTAGCTGAAATGCAGCCCCATGTTTGGTAACAAACATGCCCTTACCTTGAGAAGGCCCCTTTGACTGCCTCTCCACTGCAGAATGCAATGCATGCCACATAGGCACAGCTGTGTCAGTGCTGAAAAGTTGGTTAAGATTGTGTCCTTAGTCTCTTTAGTATTTTGTCAGGAAGCCCTATTTGTGTGATGAACTAGGTTTTTTCTATAATAGTTATGGGCATGGTAAAATGACATTTGAAAATCTTAAGAGATCATAGAGACAGTGGCCTTTACCATTGTAGAGTTGCTTAGCAACCTTAAAGCATTACATTTCCAGGCTCTGTAATAACATGATATGCTTCTCTATTGTCAGTCCTTGATGAAAAAGTATTGGAACTAATCTGTTTCTAAAAGTAGTGTTCCAGAACAGGGAAGAAGGTGGGAGAGAAGGAGGCATTCAAGAAGCTTTTCCTTATATCAGTGCCTGGGTAGACATTCACTCTTGTCCATGAAGTAAAATACAATTTAAATATCCCAGGCATACTTCCTATGGCATATACAATTTCTGAATAATCATAAAAAGTCATGTTTAATTATGATTTCAGATGGGAAATTGTAGTTGGTCATGCAGGGACCTTGCTTACAATGGCTTCACATGTCTATGTGTTCGGGTCTTCACTGCTTCTTGCAAGAAACTTGAAGAGTGGGAGAAGAAGAGAGGAATTTGAGCATGCAGGAAGTAGTGGCAGCTGAAGAAACATCTTGGTTAACCACAAGAATGTAAGGGATTGGGCCTGCCAACTTTTACCTATCTCCTAAAAGTGTCCTCCTGGTAAAAATGGCCAAGTGGCTTAGATACTTTTTATTTATAAATGATTATTTCCATCTAGGCAGAATATAAATGTTTTTAAATAAAATACTGAATTAGTCTGAGATAGGCAATGTAAGAGGAAGAATATATAAGATAAAGATTGAACCATTACAGTAGTCAATGTAACATTTAGTAAGAATAAAGAATTAAAAGGGAGACTAATAGAAGCAAAAAAGAGAAGATGAAAATTTATTATCATTAATGTTGGGGAAGTATGCAAGTAGAAAAACTTTAAATGCTGTGAGTGAAAACTGATTACTAAAACATGAAGTAATCGGTATATCATCCCCATCACATATTTTCTCGTCCCTTCCTTCAGGGGAAGTGCACGTAGTTTTTGTCCCCATTTTATCACAATAAGCCTGTGAAGTAGTCCAAAGGACTGCCCCAAGGTTATCCTCTAAGCTTCATGGCCATGTGAGAATATGTTCTCACTACATCCCACTCACTATCATAGGCCTGAGTTTTCAGGAAATGAAGTCCTGGAGAATGTAGTCATTGTAGTTCCCAGAATACCTATTTTAGCACAACTAGTTCTGTTCTGTATGGAAAGGACTCTCAAAGTACAGGTCGGTCCTAATTGTCAGTGGATTTGGAACCCATGGATTTGACTCAATGCAGGTCTTTGACTATCATGGACACGGGGGGGGGGGTACACAGCTTGCTACCGGACCTCATTCCCAGTGCCCCCACTATCCGTTTTGTGACTAGAGAAGTTTCTAGACTTTTGGAGAGTACAAGAGAGCGCACTAAGTTCCCCAACTGATTTCTTTTCTTTCTAACACTTAGTGAACCAAAACACATTCCTTTCTATTCCTTATCTGCCACTACTGTGCAGCAGGGAGAGAAGGATAAAGCCAAGGATTATTACACTGCTCAGTTAGACCTTGTTCACTGTGGTGTGGTTTCTTTAAGGCCCTGGAACCATCCCCACAGTTCAATTAATTACACATATTAAGTCATTTGTAAAAAAGATTAAGAAATGACAGAGGGCTTCCACTCTGGCCTCGCCACCTGAGAGAATACAAGGAAAATACCCACATCCACATTAGCCCCCATGAGCACATAAAACAAAAGACTTTTCTAACTGTTCTAACATACCTTAGCTATTCAGGACTTAAGATGAGTAACTGATTGACCAGCATGCTCTGTGGTAGTTGCCCTGGGAGAGGTGACTAACTCAGAATTTCTTCCCTCAATTTATACCTCTCAGCTTCAAGACTCTCATTAAAGCCATTTCTGCCCAACATTGCATATACGCAACAGGGACCAAATGTGTACACCTGTGGGCCAAGCAAAAATGGATTAACTCTCAACCAATAAAAACTTCCCAAATTCTGCTGAGTCATTCTCAATTTTAACTCAGGCAGCTCGTTGAGTAACTCGCTCTCCACACCTGTGTCTAATTAATCAACCTTACTTTCCAGGTCTCTAATACTCAACTCACAACTTAACCCTTAAAACCTTTACCACCATGACACCGACCCATGTCTGAGGACCAACATATACCACCTGGATGCAAATGGAGGTGTTCTGAGGCATGAGGAGGCTACACACATCTCCACATCTCAGAGGACCTGTTGGAAACCTCTATGACACACTTCCTTCTTTTCAGAAAAACCAGAAGTGCAACTTAGAGGCCTCAGACACACCTTTTGAGACACAGGGAGAATGCAATTCAGAACACTTCTGGATATGACCAGAGGGCACCTCCAGTCATTTCCAGAGGTTCTCTATGGGCCCACCTGTGGATCCTGTTATCCACAGATTTCGGCATCCACAGGGGTTCCAAGAACTGAACACTCGCAGATACCAAGGACTGATGTACAGACACCTTCCTCTACCACTGGCTTTTACTGGTTTACAGCCCAATCCTAACTAAATCCATGTGTGGTGATTAAATGGCTTCAGTTTAAGCCATTTTAAGCCAGATTTTTAAGCCAGTTTAAGCCAGATTAAATGGCTTCTGCTGCATCTCACAATGGATTTTTGGCTGCTGGAGGTCTCCTTGGGATCACAATTTGCCCTTGGGTAAACCCCGGCAGCCATTACATGACAACTCAGACGTGTTCCAGCCAGGGTGACCAGATACAATGGAGGACAGAGTGTATACTTTAATCATTGTAAAAAAAGATGGAATTTTGGCAGGTGCTGTTTTTTAAACACTTCCATGTTGAGCTGCACCTGCTGAAATTCCCTCCTTAATACAGTGGTTAAAGGTATAGGAACTCTATACTCCATTATATTTGGTTACCTTGTTTCCAGCTCAATTGCTGGTACAAGTTGATCAGTGCATGTGGATCAGGCCTGGGAAGGGGATTGGGATTCAGTGTGTGATCCATTTCTTCTTTTCCTTGTGGTGGCCCATTTCTACTTCTGAAGTCACTTTTCTTCAGTTGAATCTACTGCTTGTGTTCTTGATCCATTGTTCTCTTACCTTCTCAGTAACTTCTTTCCTGGCATCATCAATCTGTCTCTTTGCGTGTTGTCTTTTCTTACTTTTATACATGCTGTTGTCTCCCAGCCTTGAAAGAAGAACCTTATTCAAACCTCATCCCCAACTATAACTCTGCTTTTCTTCTTTGTTTAATCACCAAACTACTTGAGTTGTTTGTCAATAAGCATCTCAATTTTCTTTCTTCTAATTCATCTTTCAACCCTTTTTAGTCCAGTTTTCGTCTGAGACTGTGCTGTGTAAAATCCTTAGTGATCTCTACACTATATTTAAAAGGCTTTTTCTTCTATTCTTAATCTCAGTATTTCCTCAGATAAAACTGTACCGGTTTTATCTGTTTCTTGGTTCTTTGTGTTTTAGTAGTACTGTTCTTTTTTCAGTTCATTTCTATCTCACGATAACTCTCTGTTGACACCCCCCCTACACACAATTTCTTCACTCTTGGGCTTACTCAGAGGTCAGTGCTTGGTCTTCTTCCCTTCATTTCTTTTGTGCTTCCAATGTAATGATCTTACACCAAGGGGTGTATAGAAAGTGTGTACAATGTGTCTTCATTATCCGCAGATTCAGCATCTGTGGATTTGACCTACCACAGGTTCCAAACCTGCAGCAGGAGGACCCACAGAGGCCCACCTGGACAAGGTCATCTGTGGTTTGGACCACAGATTTCTTTATTGGGGAACAGAACCCCCGTGGATGCCAAGGCATGACCTACGTATCATTTTTGCAGGATGTTGTTTTGTTTTTTTTAAAGCAGGGTCATGGTACTCATATAGTAGCCCTCATTGTGATACCAGAAAAATAGCTCTAATGTGTTTAAAAATAAATTAGGACCAGAAACTGAGGATATCAGGTGAAAAGGTGGTTTCTATGTTATGCACGTTTCACTTGCAGTACTTAGTTTCTGTTGTAACTTTTGCTGGATTGAAGAATGGGCATGAGATGCATTTGGCAACAGAATGCCATTATGAAGTAAGCTTGGAGGATCACAGTACCTGGGTTCTTGAGTTTGCCTTGAATCTAGATTCAGTGCAGATCTAGATCTAGTTTCAACAACAACAACAACAACAGTATTTATATACCACTTTTCAACAAAAAGTTCACAAAGCGGTTTACAGAGAAAATCAAATATCTAATGGCTCCCTGTCCCAAAAGGGCTCACAATCTAAAAAGATGCAACACCAGCAGACAGCCACTAGAAAAGACACTGCTGGGGTGAGGTGTCATAATGTTTCATTATGTTTCATTATGTTTCATTTCATAATAATAGTTTCATAATGTTAAGAGTGTTTTAACACTTCATAAGAGTGTTTAACACTTTATAATACTTCATAAGGTCACTTTGAGGAACCCTACAAAAGTGAACCCACTATCTTGGCATAGATTTTAGGACTATAAAGGAGCACAATAACAAAACAAAGCCTCCCCCTCCCCCAGAAGTCACCATTCTCATATTTGGTGAATCCATGCTTTGAGAAGACAGCTAATCTGAAACAATCATTTGCAAGTTATGTTTAAAAATAGCATTTGCAATGTGATTGTGCTTTCAGTATATTTCACAGTAATTGACTTTTTTAGGTTTAGACAGTGCTGCAATTCACATTTTCAGGGCAAAACCTAAACATTTTGAATAATGAAGGATATGCTAGTTAAACATTTATACTTGTGCCCACTGCTGTCATTTCTTCAAACCATTAAAGTGTAATGTTTTCATATGAGCATCATTATAAATTTATAGCAAATGTAATTTGTAGAGTGATGATGTCCCAGTCTATAAACTGTGAATTACGGGTTTAGATTTCACACTGCAGATACTTTCTCTCAAAGAAAATGTCCCCTTGATTAGCACAAAATGGATCAAGCTGACACAAATGTATATTAAATTGAGTGCTTTTGTTTGGGCATCACTTTTTTCTCCTTCATATTCTTGTTTTGTATTTATGCTTTCACATTTGCTGCATGTACTGTTTTATTTTCTTATTAATTACAAACCATATATGTGTATTTGTATAGCTCACTATGACTTTTGGACCACAATGAAACACTTATATTCTCTCATGGTATAATTTGATAGATTAGATTCCATATTTGCACATGGATTCTGCCTTAACCATGCAATATTCCTTTTATGATTATAGGTTGCTTTTTAGAAGGATACATGTAGAACTTAGCTGTCATCATCTTTTACAAAAGCTGAATATCTTTAAGAACAAGTGTAAAATAACTGAACTACAATCAGCCTCCACCTTATGCTCACTTTACTTGGAGAAATTCAACTACACATAGCAAACAAAACAAAAAACCCAGAAAAACAAGGGTTTAACTTATACTGGCGATTCTACCTGCCACTCCACTTATTACATATAGTGGCAGAGCTAATGATTATGTAATCCAGTGCGGAGCTCAAAATGATGCCCCGGAAGTGATGTCACAACCAGAAATGACATCACGCCCGGGCTTTTAAAAAGTGAAAATTGAGGGAGAACCCACATCCTCTCCCCACCCTCTTGCTCTGCCACCTCCACCCCAGCCAATGGCATAGCCAATGGCATAGCCAATGGCATCTGCTACCTGGGAGTTGTAGCCCCGCCCTTCTACAACAAAATCAAATTTAATTAATAAGTAAAAAATGTGCCCCTTATTGTTAGAGACACTGTCCTGGGGTGAAGAGGGATTGTTATTTTCCTCCTGCTAAATATAAGAATAGCATCACTTTAAAAAGTACCTCTTTATCCAATTTGTAGGGGTAACTGTACTATGATACATGGAAATGAGAGCTGACTCATTTTAACATCTTATCAGTCCCATGCCTCTGCAGATAACCACCTATAAGTCGACCCCACAGAAAAGTCGAGGGCAGGTTTGAGCCAACAATTATGGAATTTTCTATGACCCTCGGATAAGTCGGGGGTTAAATTTAGGGGGGTGTCTGACTATAGTTTTCTCTGATTTTACCCAGGCCAGATCCTGAAAAATAACCTACCACTAATTGTTACCTAAGAACTGTAGTCTCTATTTAAAACATAGTAAAAGATCATAAGATACATTTTTATTCTTTTTTTAAATTCTGGTCTTCACCACCTTTTTGTAAACACTATCACAGTAAGTGCACTGCAAACTACATACCAGTAAAACAGTGCTTCCCAGCCTAGTATTCATGTACTCCCAGGGACACTCAACAGGACCTTTAGGGGTAATTGAAAAAGAATGGAATAATGACAGAAAAAGGCAGGTCCTGCGCCAGAATGCCTTGCAAGACAGGAATGCTTTGCAAGGACCAGCAAGGCAGGAAGGGAGGTAGCTAGTTGTCTGTGAAAGCCCCATCTATAGCTAGTTTTTGGTCATCAATTCATCTATGAACCAGTGATTGAAAACCATCACAGTAAAAAAGATGAAAGATAATATGGAAAGTGATCAATCACCCAGAATTTCTCAGCACACTTCTGGTGCAAAACAGTGCAAAGGCAGTTCTTCAAACAGATGAAAAGAGAAAATATGTGATGAATACATGAAGTCTGGGCTTTCATATGGAGGTGATGAAGGCTTGTATTATTAATTACAAACATTTTGCTAATATGAAGGGAACAATTTATGGATATGGGCTGCCAAGGGATATGCAAGTGAAAAAGGTTCGGAACCACTGCAGGAGAACCATGGATCAAATCCACCTTTAAGGTGTCTGGTGTGTTAAGCCAGAAGCTCTACATACAACCCATAACACATACCTGAGAGTGTGCAATTCAATTCACAGCAGAGAGATATTTGCAACCCTTTTCACTCAGAAGTAGACCAACTGCTTTCCATGGGTGTTATTCTTAAGTAATGGTGCACTGGATTGTAACCTGGGAAGGAGGGTCTCATCCTGGTGTTTCAAAAAACAGAGCTGCTTTGCAAGCATTTGCAAAGCAGAACCAGGCTGCAGCAGAAGGAAGGAGAATAAAAGGTTAACTTTGGCTGGAATGTCCCTGGAAAGTAACTATAGCAACTAAGGAGGTGGCTGCCTTAGCTGAGCAACAGCTCAGCTGAGAAATGAAACTGTTCAGAGTTGAAAGGCTCTGCCCTCTGATTGACCCAGAGATAAGGTGAAGTGGTAATTGGAGCTTGATTACTTGGCAAAAATTTCATGTACTATACGTGTACTATACATGAAGTGGTATAGTATAGTGGTATACCACTATAGTGGTACACTATAGTGGTGAAGTGCAGTGGTTCTCACTCATTTAGCGCAGGGACCCACCTGGACAGAATGAGAATCTGTCGGGACCCACCGGAAATGATGTCATGACCAGAAGTGACATCATCAAGCAGGAAAATTTTTAACTATCCTAGGCTGCAATCCCACCCACACTTACCGAGGAGTAAGTTTCCTTTACTATCATTGTTAAAAGAATATTTATAGTAGTTTGTTAAAAGTACAGGTCTGTAACATTTCTCCAAATGCAGTCACATATCATCATAGCATCAAGTCTAATATATTAAAAATAAAATATTGAAATGAATGGGGACCCACCTGAAATTGTCTCGCGACCCACCTAGCGGGTCCCAACCTGTAGCAGTGCAATGCTGCTTTGGGAAGCACCCAAGGCTTAGGTCTTGTTGCTTGAGGGAGTGCACAAAGCGGGCGCACTGAAGGGACGTTGGGAGAAGGAACTGAAGTAGCAAGGAGTCAGAGCAAATAAATCAGACGGCAGTCATGGATTCAAAATGTAGATGCCGGGGAAGAAGCCGGAAGCGGAACGGAGTGAGATCGAGAGAGAGAGTCCGATCCAGCCTTCTCAAGCCTTTATTCACTCTCAAAACACATGAAGCAATACTGTGCAATACGGAAAGTTACTGAAGGTTTCTAAGATTACACTAGCTGCAACTAACTGGCTCTAGTTAACCACACACATTCCTAAATATGAGTGCTTCTTCATAACATCCTGTTGTTTACAGGCACTGGGCTTAGAGACTCAGCATATTTCAAGGCTGGCAGAGTGTGCTCTTGCGCTGACGCAGGCGTGCCCGCTGTCTTGTTGCCACATACTAAAGCTAAGCCCAGCGCCTGTGCATAATTACAACACCAACTCACAGTTTGAGAAACACTGATCTAAGGTATACTGCAATAACATCTCAGTGGCTCTCAGAATAATCAGTCTCATAGGTCAGTATTGAATACGGAAATCTACTTTTTGTTACATAAGTGAGTTGTATTTTCATTTTCTTGTTAATTGGCCATTTTTGATAGAATACAGATATTCTGATATGGTTTGTTTCATTGCATTCTGCATTAAATTACCTTTCCAGTTATATATAGCATAATGGTATTATTTGTACATACCAAGATTTTCATAATTTCAGCCATTATTTTAATTATTATTAACAGTATTTATATACACCTTTTCAACGAAAAGTTCACAAAGCAATTTACAGAGAAAATCAAACAACTAATGGCTCCCTGTCCCAAAAGTGCTCACAATCTATAAAGATGCAAAAGAACACCTGCAGACAGCCACTAAAAAGACACTGCTGGGGTGAGGAGGGGCAGTTACTCTCCCCCTGCTAAATAAAAGAGGAGCACCCACTTGAAAAAGTGCCTCTTATCCAGTTAGCAGGGGTTAACTTGTGTCATGCTCAGCTTGTTGCCCAGTGCAGTTGCTACCCCCTGCGCCCCTTTGCTATGCCACTGACTACATACATGCCTGAGAGTGAGCAGAGATCTAACAGTGAAGCTTCTCTCTCTCTCTCTCTCTCTCTCTCTCTCTCTCTCTCTCTCTCTCTGAGTGGGGAGTGTATGTGTATCTCTGTTGTATAACAATACTTTAAAAGTAACAGAATAACACACAAAAACTAATATTCTAATAATAAGAATAATAAATATTGTTCAATTTTTGGACTCTTAAAAGACTCTTAAAAGAGTGAGAAGTACAGAAATGGCAGTGTAAAATTTTAGCCTGGCAGTTGAAATACAAACTAGGTATTCAAACTGAGGGTTCAGTTCCCTAGCAAAAATTGCATTAAAGCAAATCCATTTAAAAAACAATGTCCCTTTGCCAGTCGATTTAAAAACAGCCTTGCTGACCTTTGTGATGTAAGATAGAGTCATTAAGCAGACAATCCATCAATTAGTCTCCCTCCAGGAGCTTAGAAAGGCTTCACTCCAAGGCAGTGACCCCTTTCTTCACCCAGAGCTCAGAGCTGGGAAGGAATGCAAAGTGATTATCTTTCTTTCACTTGCTCAGGGAGAAGGGAGGGGTCATTGGTGTGAAGCAGTTCTGACTGGAGAGAGAATGAATGGTGGATTGTCAGCCAGCTGCCCTCTCTCGAATTAATGAGGCTATTGTTAAACAACTGTTTTCCTTTAATTTAAAGGACACTTCTCATCAGTTGAGATAGAAAAATCCGTGGATAATTAGGTTACAACTGTAATCACTTGCTTGACTGTCTGCCTACAACAGTACGAAAAGCAGTTTATTAAACAGTGATTTTATAGGGATGCATTTTTCCCCTTCTCCAGGGATCATCACATTCCTTCTCATTTGCAGTGGCTGTTCGTGTTGAGTCAAATCTGTGTATAAAAAATCCATGTAGAACAAGGTTGGACCTGTAATTGAAGTGAAAAAGTTTAGGAAGTAATTATACTACCTCTTTCTTACTGTAACTAACTGTAAGTATGTGTTACTGAGGTTGCAGTCCTGCACCTTTACCTAGGATTAACAGCCCAATCCAGTGCAAATTCCCCAGTGCTGATGCAGCAGCGCAGGCACAGATTGTACTGCATCCTGGGGAATTTAGCAGCCGGGGTAATTTAGCAGGTGGAAAGTCTCCTCAAGATAAGGTGATATTTGTTCCCTTGCCCCAGGGAAAGCCTCAGTCTGCACAACAGGTCTACTCAGAGCCGCGCCAGCTAAATGGCTGGCACAAATCCAAATTGATCAGGGTCAGTGGATCAGGCCTGGGAAGAGGGATAAGATGTGGTGCCCGCTGGTACTGCTGACTGCACCACCTGCCACACCCAATCCACCCACACTACCTTGGTTGCTGCCCATCTTGCCTCCTCCCCACCCTCCTGCCCTGTTCCTGCACTGCCCAGCGGAAACTTACCTGCTCCAGCGCATGCTGCTTCCTGTGCTGGCACTGGCAAGAAGGTGCAGGCCTTCCTGCTGAAAGGACTAGCTGGTACACTGTTGCAACATGCTTTATAGAATGATGATACAGGCTGGCCATCGGTATCCACAGGTGTTCCAGGAACAGAACCCCTGCAAATACCAAAATCCATGGGTGTTCAAATATCAGGAACCCAGAGGGCTACAGGTAGCCCACTCCGCAGGTTCAGAACCCAAAGATAATCAAATCTGTGAATACCGAACCCGTGGATACTGAAGGACACCTGTATATATCAATAATTTTTTTTACCTTTTTCATCTGTGACTATATAGTGCTTTTTTGTTACACTGTGCTTTTTTTAATCAATAGACATTTATTTATAAAATCAGTTTTTAAAAACTTCAATCACATAAAAAATGCAAATCTGAGAAATGACTAGAATGAAGTCACCTCACTGACATGGTAGATTTATATGTGCCTGGAGTTTTATAGATGGGGAGCATTCATAAAAGCAGTGCCTTGCCAACAGCCTGAAATTGTACATTCCAGGAAAATGTGTACTTGATTCTGCTGAATGTATAAATGAAACCCAAATTACTACCTTTCCCGCTCAGGCCAATATGTGACTGTGGCTGGCTGCTTCCTTGCCTCTTCTCTTTGAGAAGATCATACTTTGTTCTTGTAGTTTGTTTTATGTTCTGTTTTTATATTTCATAGAAACTCATAGCTTGCCTTGGCTACCTGTCTTTCTCCTTTCTGTACTATCACTTTTCTCAAATATGTTCTTAGCCTTTTTACCCCACCCCACCCCTTTCCTAAGAAGTGAAGTACTGGATTCTTATTTCTTCCCCAAAAGTTTGGTAATAAACATCACAGAATTTCAGCCTTGCTTAAATTTAATGCTACACTGTAGACCAGAATGAACCATTCTACATGTAGTTTGAATAATCACTGGAAAAACTGGGATATGATGAGTATTATTACCTCCAGTATATAGTAGTATTACAGGCACTTTCAGAAATGAAGTATCATTACTTTTATTAAATTCTCCTTCATACTAATTGTATCTTGAATTAATCAGGGAATTTATCTCTCTGAGTAGCTCCAAAAATTGCTCAGAATTCCACTAGGGGGCTCCATAGCAGTCCACAGTAAGTTCATGTGCAGTGGAATTTGTACCTTCCTTAACTGGTTGGCAGCTGGAGAAAACATAAAAGGTTGTAGAATATGCTTTTTTCAGTTAAAGACCTGAAATGACCCCTAGTGCCATCTTTGTGGCACTCAAGTACACTAAAATGTCCACTCTAATTACTATATTCAGAGTAAGTATTTCAGTATCTAAGCCATGACATTTAAAATATATAGAATAATAGTTTTAAAGTATCCAACTTGTATGGCTCAAATAATATTGATTCAAAATGTGATACATTTTAGGAATAATTATGCACAACCTTATTAGGAAAATATTCCATTGGTTCCCATATCATTAGTTAACCCTTTTGCCTTCACAAAATAATATGTAATTCTGGCAGCTGCAGAAACAAATAAGACTACTCACATTTGTATGGATATCTGCCAGAGAAAAACAAATCTTTTGCATTTTATATTCCAGAAAGTGGTTTTATTCAGGGTGGTCCTGATTATCCTCAGGGGTCCTGTTCCCGGAACCTCCGTGAATACCGAAATACATAATATTGGAATCACGGATGGCTCAGAACAACTTCAGTCTGAGGCAAGCAACCCCTTCCTTCTCCTTGAGCACATGGAAGAATGCAAAGTGAAAGTGATTATCACCTCCTCTTTGCATTCTTTCCCGCACTGTTCTCCCGGTGATGGGAGGGGTCGCTGCCTCTGAGTGAAGCCTTCCTAAGCACCTGGGGAGAGGACTGACTGACTGACTGACTGCTGGATACCTCTGTCCTGCTTTACAAAGCTCAGCAAGGCTGTTTTTAAATGGCTGAGCAAAGGGACATTGTTTTTTAAATGGATTTCTTTTAACGCGCTTTTTGTCATCCACATGAGGTCTGGAAACGGAACCCTCATGGATACTGAGACTCAACCTGTATCTGTTCTAAGCAAGGAGACTGTGCTATGTAGGAGAGATAATGTTGCTCAGATAATTTACGTCTGTACCAAGGCCAGCTCTTTTAGTTTCCATACACACCTCTGAATCAATATGGTCGGTTGACTAGTGTTGAATATTAGACAAGAGAAGCCTAAATTCAAATCTCCACTTTGTTGTTTGATGTTTAGTAAATATGTTTACTGGGTGACTTTGACCCAGTCTCTCAGCTAAACCTCACTATCAAAGTTATTATGGGGATAAAATGGAGTGACTGACTGCATACACCACTTTGAACTTTTTTTCAGAAAGGGCACAAGAAAGTGATGTGTGGCAAGAACAGCTATCTTTAAATGGAAAGTTTTTAAAGTTGGTAGAACAAGATGAGGTGATTTGCACACTGACTTGCCAACATAATGGCATGTTGGACACCTGTAAATGAGACATCAACCCTGCCAATTTCTGAACTGATTGTTGCTAGCTCTATTTCTAGCCTAAGTAGGATCAGCACAACCAAAATAGCATTATCATTCCAAACCAGTGCCAGGAGGTATCACTTATATGGCATTTCCTGCTTTCTTCTGACTTTGTAGCTATAGCTGCTGGAGATGCTGGCAGCTGAAGGAGCCCTTGGTCTTGTTCCCCTCCCATCCTCTTCATACTGTCTCTCTTGGGCTTTTTAAATCTCCTTTCCGTACTTTTACTTCCATTCTATGTTTTCACTTCCTCCACCCACATTTTTCTGATTCTCCTCTTATCCTTTATCCCAGGGGCATCTGACAACTTCCCACACTTCAGCTTTTTCTTTAAAAAAAAAAAAATGAAGCTGACAACCTGTGTAAGAATTGCTGCTGAAAACTGGAGTAAAAGCAACATCCTGCATATTAATATGCCTTATCCTACATTACATTGTGATCTGCTCAGGTTGCTTGGGCTCCTACCCCAAAGGCTTGGTGCTTTAATTTTGTGTGTGCTTTAAAAAAATGTAACTATGTCAACAGCGAATATGAGCATGGGTGTAGGGCAATATAATTTCAGGTACTGTATCCAACTTTTAATTAAAACTTTAACCATGAATGAAACCTTTTTTTCAGCCTGTGGATTAATTTTATTCCATGGATAGTAATAGTCAAGCTTTTCTGCTGTTGATTGGTGATGGTAGTATCTAAGTCTTTGAAGGGTCTAATTTCAGCAGTTCTGGGACCCTTTGGAATGTTGGAAAATGCACAAGTCTTTATGAAAGTATGTTTAAGTTACACCAGAAAACTATCTTGCTATTTTGTTAATGTCAGCAATCTCTATTTCATTAGTGGCTTGTTCCACCCACATGAGGCAGGGCAGTTACATTTCCACCCATCTCCTTGGGGTCATGAGTTGCTGTGCTCATCTAGTGTAGGTGTTGACAGGTGAACTATTATACCTTCATACCTTCAGGGAAAGGAAGAATTGTGCTCGTACCCAACTTCAGCATGGGATATTTGGATGAGGAAATGCACAACACTAAACAGTAGTACAATTTCTACCAGGCCATTCTCCTCCCCACCACTACTTCTCCCACCATACACTTTTATCTGATTGGGAGAAGCATTTATGCAGCACCAAGTACAAATGGTGCCTCTGTACTGGACCTCCTGTGGATACTGAAAACCGCTGATAATGAAATTCATAGTTTTCAGAGCCCACTTGAGTGCCAAATGCAACTGGAGCTTTGTTTTGGTCACATCCAGAGCCATTCTGAAGTCCACAGAGGGAGCACGCATCCACCCGCAGCCTCTGAGAGCTTCAGAATGCCACTTTGAGTTAAAAAAAAAAAAGTCACTTCCGGTCTTTTCATCAAAACTGAAAGTGACTTTTTAATGCTTTATAAGGCATTGGGAGGCTCAGGGAAGCTCCTGGAGGGCTTATAAAGCATTAAAAACATCACTTACGGTTTTGACTAAAAAACCAAAAGTGACTTTTTTTGCCTGTCAGAGGCATTCTGAAGCCCGCAGAGGCCACAGGTGGACATCCTCTGGAGGCAACCAGAGCTATACTCTGGTCACCTTCAGAGGGCTCAAGTTGGACCAAGTCCAGGGGGACCCGCGTTGAGCCAGATCCGTAGATGGAAAATCCGTAGATAAATAGGCTCAACCTGTATTGACGTTAAATTCAAAACGGCATGACAACTAGGTGTGACTTTCAAGTGTCTCTTCTCTACCATAACACTGCCAGTGTACTGGATAGCATTGTGTTCAAGTGTTGTGTGCACAATACTTTTTGAGAGAGGAGGATGTTGTTAGTACTGTTTATATGCCTCATATTAATACATGATATAATTGGGGGATAGCAATAGGTAAAATATCCTCAATCCCACACTAAACTACCACTGTGCTAAGAATTTGTTCTGTAAGATAATTGAAGTAGGTTTGTTAAGAGTTAATGATGTTATGGCTTCTGAGGGCATTTTGGCTTAATGCATAATGCAGCCATTTTCAACCACTGTGCCATGGCACACTGGTGTGCAACGAGTGGTCCACAGGTGTGCCACAGGAATTTGGGGGAAGGTCATTTATTAGTAGGGCCAATGGCGGATGTGAGCTCCCACTGGCAGCATGGTATACCCTGTCAATTGTCAAAAACCTGATGGTGTGCCTTGACAATTTTAATGCCTTATACGTGTGCCATGAGATGAAAAGCATTGAAAATCACTGGCATAATGTAAACTCAGTAGGAGTTACAGATTTTATAAAGAGCTTGCAGGACCAACAAGAAGCTTGTTGGTCTGGAGAGCCCTAGTTGGTGAAGCTTTTCCTCCTTGTAGGAAATGATTACTCGGTGATGTTATATTGTAATATGAAGTTATTGAGAAGATTCTGTTTTACTTTCACCATCTCCAGTCTCAAACAAATGTTTATCAGTTTTCGTGTCTCTTTCTTCATTAGGATGGGGTCAGTGGTAGTTCTACTCTCATCTTTCAAGTAGCTTACCACACGAAATATAATTCCTGTAGTAATCCATCTAAGTTCATGACTCCCTTGTGTTCAATGTGGAAAAGACTTACTCATTTCATTTGAAAATAATGGCAGAGCACATAAAAATGCCAATTACTTGGTTTTCATAATTGTGTGCCTTTCATAAGTGTGTGCTGACATGCAAGTGTACTAAGTATAGGGTCAGGAGAGCTGTCAACAGGTATGTATTGTTGCTGAATGTTTTCTCCTGGTAGGCAAATAGTGGCTTCAAGGGAAGGTTTAAGTCTGGAAAATTGCTCAGAGGAAAAAGGATTTTAAAAAAGAAAGCGCCACTTCCCCAGCACATAACTCTGATCCAATGTCCTCCCCAACCCATCTCTTTTGATATGAAGGGGGGAACCCATGTCCTGTTTTCCGTATGTAACAAAGGGATCATTCGCAATTATTTGCCAATTAGTTCCTTACATTGAACTTTTCAGTAACTATCAATAATCCTTCAGCTGAGCTGTTTGGCAGTGTGTATCTTTTGCAGTGTTTTTGAAGCTTATTTTTATTATTAATATATGTACATACACATTTTAAAAGTTATACTTTTCATGATGGCATGAAAACTAAAATGAGAAATTTCTATTTATAGCAAAAGAAAGGAAAATAGCACTTGGTAGTCCATTAAAACCAGCTAAATCAATCAAATTCAAAACTAGGCAAAATAAACATGTTCTTAAATCCTGCATAGAACTCATTAAACTTGGGATGGGATGACATACATGGAGGGGGGTGGAAGAACTCCACAGATGCAGCCTTACTACTAAAAATGTCTTTCGCTCTGGCAACCAGATCTGAGAAGTGGCAGACCAGAGAACAGACCTTAAGATGCAGGTGTTAATATCTGAGTAGGTGCATTTGAGTCCAGGCAGACCATAAGATATAAACAGCCTCTGAAGGAACTGCACTCAAGGTTGTGATGCTATATAGAACCAATGAAGAAATGGTTATTTGAAAGGGATAGTACTAAAAAATCAGTTAGGATTTGGGGGAAGGATTGGGAGGAGCAGAGGTGGATAGGAGGGGCTGCTTTAGGGTTCAACTCAGACACCTGAAAACCCCATCAAAGGTTTTTTAAATCTTGAACCTGCGAGCAACCCAATTGATTTCTGGATGGAGCAGCATAGGAAGCTGCATTATACATGTATGCCCCCGTATCTGTATCCATTCCGGAACCCCTCACGGTTAAGTGAAACTGTGGATATGGGCAAACGCGCTCCACCCTCTGGAGGGTCTTCTGAGCCCAACAGAGGCCACTGCAGCCTCCATCTGTGGCCTCTACTGGGCTCAGACTGGCTCATAGAGTCAAAAACATGTGACTTCCAGGTTTTTTTAAAAAAAATTGGAACTGAAGTTAATGCCTTATAAGGCATTAGAAGCCCTGCGAACCGACGTACACAGGACCGACATACACAGCCTCCGCTGGGCTTATAAGACCCTCCAGAGTTGCACTCCCCTCACCTCCAGAGGGGGTCACATAGGAGTCCCGCGGACCCAATCTGCGGAAAAATGAATCCTATTCTGAGTCAGACAATTGGTCCATCTAGCTCAGTTTTATTGACGCTGACTGACAGAGTCTCTGCAGGTCTTCAGATAGGTGTTTTTCTCTGCCTTACCTGAAGATGCAAGGGATTTAGGCTGAAACCTTTTGCATGGAAAGCATGCGGATACACACTAGTCACTAACAAGTGGTGTTTACCCATCCCATAGTTGAAAAGCGGTATATAAATACTGTTGATTGATTGATTGATTGATTGATCCCTAGAACATAGGAAACCTTGCATAACACAGCTTGCTGCTTTGGGGTTATGTAACCAAGTGTAATTACATTGTTTGACATCTGTTTATTTTTATCAAAACTAAAACATGCTGGAGCATATTTTCACCAAGAAAGAAACACTTGCAGATACTATTCGATTGAGTAGTCCTTGAGCCTTTCACTAGAAAAGGCTTTCCTTACCCCTTTATAAGGTAGCATGTTGTTTCAGAAAGACAATATCTGAATTGGCTGATTATTTTCAGTTTTCTTATTCCTGGGCTCATCAGAAAATATACAATTCCCATCATGTGTTATTTCAACTTTTCTTCCCATCCTGGTCTTCAGATGACCAGGCTGTTCTATAGCTATTGGCTGTTTCTGGACTTACCCTTTTCTGCAAACATCTGTAGCATGAGGATATTGTGCATCTTTTAAAAACAGTTTTCAAGCACCCACCATGTTTTAAAAGCAGCCCAAATGTAGTTAAATGCCCCAGTTCAAAATAATAGAGCAGGTAGTCACAGCCTGAATATGGATGCTACTTGTTTCATATAAAGCAGGGGTGTCCAAACCCCGGCCCGGGGGCCAGATGTGGCCTGCAGCAAGTCTCTTTCCGACCCGCGTCCAACCTCTTTTCCCTGAAAGCCTCTGGCCCACTCAACTGAACATGACCAGAACTGTGCTCTGATTGTGTCTGGAGGGGGTTCTGAGGGCCAGAGAGTTTCAGTGAATGAACCCATTCATTCATTTGTTCACTCATCTAAGTTCCATCTCTAATTTAGTTATTTAAATTTTATATTTAAATTTTTTTCTGGCCCTCCACACCACGCCAGATATTTGATGCGGCCCTCTGGCCAAAAAGTTTGGAGACCCCTGATATAAAGTAAAAATAAATTGTAATTTTCATACATGCAAGTATACTTGGGAAGTGAGATGGGAGATTCTGCAGAATGCAGTGAAACAATTTGTTGGAATTGTGGAAGGATAGCAAATGTAAATTGGAAACCAAGGAGGGGGCACTTGTGGTAAAACCAGTCTGTCAGCTACGACAGGCACTGGGGATAGCACTGTGAATCCTCCTTTGGGGAAGGAGCTGTCTCTAACTATGTATCTGTACAATGCCTAGTGCTGATAATGAGCTGAGCCTTTGGGCGCTATTGCTATATATTCTTGCAATACTAATAATCATCGTTATAACAATGACAAACCTAATGTGAGAGTGTGATAGTCTAAAATTCTGTACACGATGAATCAGGCATTGTGTAGGAATTTCTCTGTACATAATCCATCATACTCCCATTCATATTTTGAATCTGGGAAAGTGCTGCCAATCATATCAGCACAATTGTATGTATCAGATATTAGATGATGGCATCGGTCTTATATTCAAATTGTTTTCCTTGATTTTGTGTTTTAAACAGCAAAATTAAAATTAAGAACAATTACATTTAAATACCCCAAAATCATAGGTAGCCTTGTTGGGGCTGGTAGAAAAAATTAAATACCACTGTCTGCTAATGCTTTGGGATGAGAGAAAATGATGTTTAAGTTTTCCTGCACCCTTAAGATGGAGCACAGAGGAAGTTGTGCAAATGCAAAATTGATTTGTCTCCCCAGGTGCTCTATGCTGATCTCAGGCTACATCTTGAATTTGGTATCTTGAAGCTACATCTTGAATTTGGTATCTAGCACTTAGTGTGGCTAATCAATTTAACAGCCCAATCCTAACTAAATTCCTGTGTGGCAATGCAATGGCAGCAGCTCTGCTGCATCCTGCAGGGGAATTCCGGCTGCTGAAGGTCTCCTTGGGGTGATGGAACATTTGTCCCTTTGGCCTGGGGTAAGTCCCAGCAGCTGCAATGGCTCAATTTGAGCCTGCACCAACTATATCTGCTTGGCACAGGTCTGAGATGATCCATGTCAGTGGATCAGATCCAGGAAAAGGGATAGAATATGGCATGTGCCACATTGCAGATTCCACCTTCCTCCCAGGCCCAGTCTTTCTACTCCTGTTGCCACCCTCTGCCCTATTCCACCCCTCCTTGCCTTCCCCTGCCCTCCCCCATGCACAAAGGCTCTGGCCTTACTGCCAGCGCACCAGCTCAATAGGTTTTGGCCATAAGTCTGTACAACACTTCCTCCATTTTAGAGTCTTATAAACCATGATGACCAGATTCCTCCTCTTCTTTTTGCATCGCCATCCAGCTTGATGAAGAAGAGTACTGGAGAGCTTGAAAACTTGCTGCTTGCAGACCTATAACTAAATAAAGTTATTCCAGACTCTGGTTTTTGGCTGTGAAACCAAGTGCTCCTGTGTCAGCCACAGCTGAAGTTACAGAGTTTTGTTAGAGCTTATTTTTGAACTCTCCAAAATTTTATTCTTTTGTCATTTCATGAGTTGGGGGTGGGGTGGGGCTTGAGCAGGCCCAGTATGAGCCAAAGTGACATCTGAAGTGGTGGGCAGATTTCCCCACACTCTCAAGCTCTCGTGCACCCCTGCTGCCACCTCCCCCTTGCCTTCTAAGCAGTGGGGTGACAAAGGAGAAAGAGGCAAGGGAAGAGTAGCCTGGCAACCCCCCCTGCCCCCTTACCTTGAACTTCAATGCCACATCCTTCCTCCATCTGTCCCAATTGAAGTAAATGGGACAAGTGGAGCATGCCCCAGAGAGGGGCAGCAGGCAGATGCAGGAGATTTGCCTCTTGTCAGTTCACCAGTCTCTCCAACTTGCTGCTCAAAGTGAGCAGTTAAGTTGGCCTCATAGCTAGGGAGACCCTGGACTTGAGAGAAAAAGAAAGAACAAGGCAGGGCTAGCCTTAGGAGCTGTGGGGCCCAACTGAACACATTTTTGTGGAGCCCCAGGTTCACAGCCAAGGTCTGTAGAATCTTTGAATAATACATAAAATTTATTATAGACTTCATATCTCTATGATAGAATAGAAAGCAATCAAAATGTGCGCTTAGAAAGCACATTTTAATATAAAATTGCATACATGTAAGCCTACAAGTAAACAAAATGTGTGAGTAGCTTTGAAAAGTATAGTTACAAAAACACTTGTTTTAGATACTATGAAATAATTTAATAAAAATATTAATTTTATTTTTTATTTAGAAAATATTCAAAATATAAGTAAAAAGAATTGTTGGGAGCAAATTATCTTTTGGATTTCTAGTATAGTAAAAAGAATTTCAAAATATACACAGCGTAAACAAACTACTAACTTTAAATAATTCAGAAGAAAATAAAAATTATTGCTGTTTTCTGTAAAAGATGCAATGTGGTATTAGGTGTCTGTTGCAATCTGTTGTATGTATTTGACAAGACTAGATTACCCCCTTAGGTACGGGATGCAATTGTTCCAATTGAATTAAAGCAGACCCTGGCTTCCATGGCCGAGGACCTCCTCCTCATAACTGAGGGAAGTGTATTCCTGAGACATGATGTAAATGCCATTGGAAAAAATTTTCTTTCCTTCCAGCAGGAAACAATCCAGCCACCAAACACACACCCCTTACAATGAGGACATGTTCCATGTAATACATCACGTGCAACTTTTCATCAAGCCTTTTTCAAATAACCAAAAAACTGTCTTGAGAGGCTTTAAATTTTAGGAATAGGCTGTTTAAACCATGGCCCTTAGTGCTTTCCAAACAGTTGCACACACATCTGAACAAGGTCATATCTTTTCTTCACTTCCTGTTTACTACTTGTTGCTAGAGTAAGCTGCCATCTGGACGAAGAGTTATTTTTTATCTTGTTTTATCTGTAATTAGCATTTAAATTTATGATTAAATTATCATTGGCTTGCGATTTAACTGGGAATGTGCAAATTATTTTTATTGTGTACTTCAGAGATAATAGGCAGAAGTATGATTTAGTTTATGTAGCCCAATATTTACTTGTTAGGAGCACAAAGATGATGATATTTTTCCTTTAGAGCTCCATTTGACTGATAGGCTGTTATCCACTATCCCCTTTTAAAAAAAATTAACATGCAGATTCATGATCAAGACCTATTAATACTGTAAAGATATATATGTCTGTATGTTGAGGCACTAACAAGCAACCCAGAAGTGCTGAGAATAAAAACTAGAAGGATGACTGACACAACACATAATGTGTTATGATTCTAAAAATTATTCAGTGTGATATAATCTTTAATTACTCACCAGCATCTCGCATATCATTATGATTCCATGGCATTTAAATCCCCTATGTAAGCTATGTGGTTAATCAACAGATGCAATGTTTTAATTAATGTCAATGAGGGACTATAGTCAGTGATGCTATCCTTAGATGAAAACACAAAAGCAAGAACGTAACACTTTAATAACAGAAGTGATAGATCCAAGTCTACAGTTGTTAAGCACCATTTGGCATTTATGCCATGTTTGTTCAGCCATATCAGGCAATCAGCTTTATTTCTTCACAAGGCATTATTCTAATCTAATCAGAGAAACACTGGGAGCACACCTTCTCCTTAAGACTATACATCAAAGTGCAGAACAGACAGTTCTGTAGATGGCAATGGCCATTTAGTAACAATCAACATAGGCTTATGAGGCACTTTCATATTACATTATCAGAATGTAAACAACTTCTGCTTACTATCTTAGTTCTAAGAGTTTGTGATGTAAACTATCTCTAGTGCTACAATCCATATTCTGTGACAAATGTTGGGGAATGCTCCATGCAGAAGAAGCATTCAGATTACTTGTAAATGTAATTTGAGCACAGATTTTTACAGTGTCAGGAAGAAACACCCTCCATATTTGATAACAGCAAAACATTGCAGCTTGTGTATACTGCAGTTCATGTCATCTGCTGACAGTTTCAGCAGGGAGGTACATGGGGATAGAGAAACAGAAAAAAGGTTGTGAAAGGTGGTGTCAAAGGGCTTTGGGGAAGAAGAGGTGTAGTCAGTGACTGTTACTATGTACGAGTAACAGTCGTACGTAGTCGTACATTGACAATCCACAGTAACAGTCGTACATTGACAATCCACAGTAACATTCAAAACAATCACTCTGGCTATGTTCAGTTAATTGCAATATCAAGGACGAATGATAGCTCCTGTACCATGACATGTGAGAAACACAGGGGATGACTTTTCTTAAGCGAAGTCAACTGCATGACTTCTGGCTGAACTTGTTTTTGCTCCAACAGGTAAACATGGCTACACCTCTGGAAGTCATTAACATGGCACCCTCACCATTTTCCCAATCCTATCTTAGTCCCCACTGTGCTGATAAAACTGCATCAGTGAAGCACATGTTGCATCCAGTGGTGGTGGGGGGGGGGGTCTGGAGATCTCCTCAAGGTAAAGGAACTTCCATTCCCTTACCTTGGTACCTCCACTACCCTAATGGGTCTCCTTGGACCCGAACCAGCTGGTGTAGACCCGCATTTGGCATATAACTTAGGGGAGAGGGAATGAGCATAAAATACTGGTACAAGTGAGTTTCACCATAACTGCCCCCCTCCACTTCTGCCTCCTGCCCATTCCCTTCCAATCTAGACATTCCCCTATTCCTGCTCCCACCCTGACAGATCTGCACTTCTGCTGGTAGCTGGCTGTGGCAGCAGGCCTTGTAGTAGCTGTTCCAGAATGGCTGCCAATGGTGTACTGTACGCACCGCCATACCATTAATGCAGTAGAACCATTAATGGCAGTGCAACCACTGTTCCACTGTTGCAAAGTCCAGATTGGATTGTAAATCACATATTCTCCTTGAGTGTATTCTAATATCTATTTGCTTGAGAGGAAGCTACATACTCAGCACACAGTAACTTGCAATTGCATGTAGAGTCCAGTAAGACAACTAGTGACACAACCACTTCCGCAGATGGGGTTGCTGAAGCATAGTAAATCCTCATCAGTACATGTTTGGATGGTAAAATTTCTGCTCTCCATATGGCTGTAATTGCCATGTGAGGCAGTAACAGCTGGCCATGGCATTGCTTCCTAAAACCACCCTCAGATTCCTTGCTATTTCTAAAAAATGTTAAGAAATGCCTGTAATCCTAATGCTGAGAACAAATGATAGTTTAAAAAAAACAAAAAACCCAAGGGAGCAGGTGGGAGTAATACATTTTATTAAATCAGTTTCTGTCAAGGATCAGTGCAAGATTTACCATACTCAATTTGTGTCCAAATCTTTATTAACTACAAAGCAACTATGCTCCAAGCAAGCAAAAAGAATTATTTATTGGCATGATTCTGACAGTTTCCAATTTATTTAAATAGCAAATTCTATGCCATGTCTTCTTTCAAGGCTTGGATGTGCTGGTTAAGGCCAGACTAGAATGATGTGGGAGATCTACAATTGCATTTCCTTATCTGTTTCTGCTACCTTAAAGCAGCCACTGAGGGTGATGGTATTGGATCACGCCCATGGTGCTGTGGGAGGGGATTAACCCTTCTCTCTCATACCTTTTTGATAATGCTCACCTCCCAAAGCAGCTAACAGTCTCTGAAGGGGAAAAAATACAGGTGCAATATGGACACCTGTCTTTTCTCCCTCCATTGCAAACAGCAGTTTGGGGGGAGGGTGAGATTTTCAATGAGAAAAATGGTAGGGGAGAAAGATAAGACACACGAACCCAGCTACACAATCTTGATCCAGTTCTTCCCCCTTTTCTGTCTGCTTTTAGGCAGAGGAAAAGACGCTGGGAGTGCAAGCACAATTAGGAAAAAGAAATATGTTTTCTATAAAGAAAAATGGGTGTGTCACAGATTCTGAGATAAATGTTTTCAAAAACCAAAAATCACTCAAAGGTACAATATTGGACTTCTGTGAAATTTAACTTATGGCCCAAACCTGTGCTGGCTAGCACCAGTGGAACAGGCTCACACACCATTACAAACATGACAAAAGGCACGTGGAGGTCCATGGTGCTACTCAGAGGCCTGCACCTGCTGGAGTAGGTAAACTCTTCACTGGATGGCAAGGGAGTTCAGAACAGGGGCTGGGAGGCATTCCAGGTGGGGGGAGGGAGGATAGAGAGGGAGTGGTTCAGGCCCAGGAGGGAGCAGGATTGGCAGGGACTGTGGCCCTATCCCCCTCTCAAGCCTGAAAGCCCGACATGAGATGGCCTGAATTTGCACCAGTGATGTCGCTGGCACGAATCTGAGTAGCCCCATAGAGGCTGCTAAGGCTTTATGCTTGGTAAGGGGATGAATGTCTCCTTCCCCCAAGGAGACCTCCATCAGCCTCTATTCCCATGCTGGATGCCACTGGATTGCAGCACAGGACTATTGTTAGGATTGGCTGTTGATTTTTTTTATTACACATAAGCACAATATACAGTTGGATCCCTTTATCTGTGGATCCAGTATCTGTAATTTCGATTATCTGTAAATCTGGAGGTCCCTGCACCCTCACCGTGCATCCATTGACATTTAAATGCTTATTGAACCAATGCTTTGCAGGGCTTGCTTTACAGGGTGCTGTAAATATATAGTAAATATATACTTATAAATATATACTTATAGCGACACACAAGCTGCATCCCAGCAGCCTGAACGCTTGAAAAAACTAGATCGAGGTTAACAGGAAGCAGAAGTTAACTGCTTCCTGTTAAGATCAGTCTAATTTTTTCAAGCATGTGCATCACTATAAGCTTGTATGATTACAGTGATTCGTAAACCAAGAACATTTTCAGTAACATTTAAATAACATTAATGGGTGCAGGGGGGGGTACGGGGACTGTGGAGGCATGATTCCCTGTATCCATGGGGGCCTCTGGAATGGATCCCCTGCGGATCAGGGGCACGCATCTATTTGAAAAATACGCCTGTTGTTAGACCATATAATAGTACAAAGTCACACAATTCCAACAGACTTTCTCATTAACAAGATTGGCTTTGGAATCTAGTCGTGAATGCAGCAGTAACTATCAACCATGGTATTCCGTATGTGAAGTACAACCTGTGTTTTGCATTTTGTTTCTATAACTCAATTCATTAACAAAGAACATTCCTTTGCCAGTATTATGTTGCAGTCAAACTGGTTTTGGTGTCCTAATAATAAAACATTGCTACTGTTATTACAGTGAAAGTCATATAAAGTAGGCAAGCAAATCAGGCTGAATAAGGAGAGTCAGATGAACCATGAAAACTGTGGGCAACCAGTAAACTTACATTAAATTTGATTTCTCAGGAGTTCACATCATATTTTAAATCTACACAACAATAATCCTGCATCAGTAACTATTACATTTTCACAAAGTCTAACGCTAATTGTCATTCTAATTCCAACTGTATATCTTGTGATGCACAATTAATGACTTCATTGTTCTTATTTTTACCAACTAACTTTACAGGTAAGATGTTATCACCCACACATATTTAAAATGTTTTAATTCGGAAGGATAACTAGCCAATTCAGAATGCACAGGTGAGAGCATGGTGTCAGGCTGATCTGCCATTATTTAAATTAGGTTTAACCCTTCTCTCTCAAGACACTTTCCATCATCACCCCAGCTTCTTTTCTCCCGGTGATTAAAAGGATTCAGTATCTCTTGCCATGCTCTACCAAACTATAAGGGAAAGTTTTCAACTTTTCTTATGCAGTATATATGACCTTGGCATCAGTAATACTCCTTCCAGTGTAGGAGTACACTGCAGGAGGACACTTCTATCTTCTCCTAACCATGAAGATCGTTTAGTAATTTGTTTGGGTTGTCATGGGGTTGCCACAGGCCACATTGGGACCCACAGAGACTGCTAAGGCCCCCGGTCTTCTGTCTGAGAAGCCTTATGTAAAGGCTAATTATTATAAACCAAGAGTTTGCCATATTACCATTTTCCCATAGGTAGAATAATGTAACTGATAACTGTTACTTGCATCAACTTTTGTTGCAAATCAGGTTTTCAGATTTCATAAAAATCTCCAACTCCCTTGAGCATATCATTATTTGGAGCTAGTATGGCAAAGGTATTTCACAAAACATAATAGATCCAATTTATAGCAAACAAACAAACCTTGGACAATTTAGGATTATTAAAATAATCCCAAGAGCATCAACAGAAACTTTCCCATCCTTTTAATCTTAAAAACATTTATCAAGAGCCAGTTTCGCTGTAAGTCTAGTTCTTTTTCTCCTACACACATATATTTGACCAGATTTATAAGACTGATGCATTTTAAATGCTGAACATAAAAAGTTCCCCATCAAACCTTTTCTAGTTCCAATTCTTTACATTAAAGTGCACACAAGGGTAATTAAATAGGGACTAATATCCATGTGAGGTGATGGAAACTAGGAAATCTAGAAGGCAAAATTCTTGTTTGGACAAGAAGAATGCCCAGTTTTACAGAACACCACTGGATGCAGGGAAGGCTAGTTGCAATGCTAGAAACCCTGACGTGGCACTGTAGGATAGTTGCATGAGCATGTAACGTTTTTACAAAATCAAGAGTCAGAGGAAGCAAGTGATCTTCTGCTGAATGGGCTGCAGAGAGTTATAGGCCAGAAGTTGGCAATGTGTGTGGCAGACATAGAGTTTGTATATCCATGTTTGTTTACCTAATGCCATCACTATGCTTGGTGCTTTACAGCAGAAGAAAAGGCAGGTCCCTGCAGAGTCTAGCCTGCAGGTGTTTGGGGTGGAGGCAAGAGACAAGTTTGTTTTTCAGGTTAGGCAGAAGCCCAGGTCCAGAGCAGTGAATGAGATCTTAGGGGCCGGAGGCAGATACATAATTGAGATCATGAAGGGCAAGTTTCAGACATTCAGGAAAAGCGAAGGCAAGGCACAGGAGGAACCAAGCTGAGAGCAGGCCACCCTATTGGTTCCACATATTACTTGCTCTGGTTGGACTTTGGTACTTTCTCAGGCAATTATCTGGATGGTGTGACAGACAAGGCAATGTTCCACCTGTCCAGAATGTTGAAACCAGTCACCTTCCACTTTGAGTTGGAATGTGTAGAGCTTGAGAGCGGCCAATCAGAGAGTTGCATTTAAAGTTCTGAAATGGGAGGGGGAGAAAGAGCATTAAGAAAACAGATCTTTAGAGAGTTGGTTCTTGGCATTTATCAGGAGTGGGAGAATTTTAACTCTGTTGCAGCTGGGTAGAACCTGGAGTCAGTCACAATTGTCAAAGACCTTGACTCTGACTGGTCTGCCACTGCATGTAAATGCTGGCTACTATAGGAGTGATTTTCAGTGAAGAAAACAAGTCTAACCAGGTGATAGTACTGTAAGTTCAGATCCATACTCCCAGGGCAGCTGTAATGTCCAGTTGAAACACATACTGTTAGTTTCATTGAAACAGAAAGTTCTCTGTAATGAGTAAGAAATCTGAAATACACTCTTTGGAGTGAGCTCTCTAACTCATTTCAACAGCTACTTTATAACAATTTAAGCCATAGCTGTTTGTGCTCAATGAGAAGCTGTGGTGCTGAAAGGTTGTTTTAAGTTCAAGCATTAGAAACCAAGTAAACTGTCTGTACCCTTTTGCATTGAGATGATACACTCAGGGCGCAATTGGAAAGGTGTCCTGAGTCAACACAAGTCCCTTGCGCTGGCCCATCATCATTGCAAAGTATGTAAAGCACTTTTGCACCAACTTAAAAGGAGGCAGGCCGATGCGTGCATGTGTGCTGGCCTCCGGAGGCTGAATCAGTCCCCACTATGTTGGCAGATGGGTAAGTATGCGCCAGCCTTTCCAGGCCAGCGCAGAAGTCTGGGAGGCATGGAGAGGGCGGGTGGCAGGCAGTCCTGTGGGCGGGTGGCAGGAAAGCGGGAGATGGTACTGGGACCTGGCAGTTATGCCGGATCCTGATCCAGTTCACCGACAGCTCCGGCCAGCTCTGGGCTACTTGAATCTGCGCCACCTCTTGAGGTAGTGCAGATCCAAGTAGACCCATTAGAGTCGCAGTGGCTCTCCCAGGTTAAGGGGAAGCGATTCCCCTTGCCCCAGGCCAAGCCGCTTGCTGCTGAAACTTGCATTGGATACAGGGCAGGCATGCCAGTCTCCCCATTCCAGTGCAAGATAGGATTGTACTGCTCGTGTTCTTATTCTTTCTAAATTTGGCCTCAGTGCTTTTAAGAAAAGTGTTGTGTCCATAAACACAGTACCTAATCACTGCACCTCGTTCTCCTGAGAACTCACATTGAAGCCACATGCAATATAAACAGTATTACCCTGCTACAATACACACATTCTGTGATCTCACACACATATACTGCTTCATTCAAACAATCCTGTCACATGACCAGTATTTCCCAATATCTCTCTTAGAGCTGCCCTGATGGTGGAGGAAATAAGATGCCTGGGCACTGTTGCAGATTCCATGGTTTGAGCATCCAAGCCCCTGCAGCCCCCTGAGCGGCGCAATCCTAGGGATTGCGCCGCTGCCTTCCCCCCACCTCTAGCCTGCCCCGCCCCTTAAGGGGGCAGAGACCAGGGCCCTCAGGCTGGGGCGTTGCGACACCCCAGTTTGAATAGCACTGGATTAAGGGGACAGTTGTCCCCCTGCCCTGGGAAAGCCCCAGCTGCTGCTAAGAGTCACCGAGGGCCTGTGCTGCCGGCACAAGTGACAGATAGGATTGGGCCATTAGTTTGATCCCCATAGAAAATTATGTTGTTTATAATGTAGGGATACTTTTAGCACTTTTCAGAATGACCATCTGTCGGGATCTACCAGAAGTAACGTCATTAACCTAAAGTGATGTCATGGCCAGAAGTGACATCATCAAACAGAAAATTTTTTCGCAATCTTAGGGCCCAATCCTATCCAATTTTCCAGTGCCCATGTTGCTGTGCCAATGGGGTATGCACTGTTTCCTATGTTGGGGAGGCAGTTGCAGAGGCCTCTTCAAGGTACGGGAATATTTGTTCCCTTACCTTAGGGCTGCATTATGCCTGCACCAGTGTTGGAAAGTTGGATAGAATTGGGCCCTTAGTCTGCACTCCTCTCCACACTCACCCAGGAGTAAGCCCCATTGACTGTCATTGTTAAAAGCATATATATAGTAGCCTGTTAAAAGTACAGATCTGTAACATTTCCCCAAATGCAGTCACATACCACGGTAGCATCAAGTCTAATATATTTTTTTAAAAATATTGAAATGAATGGGGACCCACCTGAAATTAGCTCACGACCTACCTAGTGGATCCTGACCCACAGTTCTACACTGTGAAACACTGCTCTAAGGTGTTTCATAATTATATTTTCTTTCACCACTTTGGCATCTGCCTGTGGAAAGATCAAAAGTTATTGCAATGATTGCCTTACTGGTTGGTTTTACTCCGTCTCTAATGTATCAGATTCAAATATTATACTGAAAATGCATAATTCCACGGTTTCAATAAATTCAAAACTGCTAAAAGTTGACTTGTAAGTTATTACTGTTTGCAGTTTGTCTACTATATTTAGAATTAATATTATGAGATTTTTTTTCCTAATGTGTAATTAGAGTCCAGGCGGAATTACTGCATGATGTGGGGTCTTGGATGAAGTCAGGGGGTAAAAAGCCACTATGGTTTCCTGGAAGCAGCTGTTTCAGCTCTTCCTTGCTGCCTGTAAAGGGCACAACTGACCACTCAAAAGCTATACGTGTTTTTAAAGGGAGAAGTGTTCAGTATCTGTTCTTTGATTTCCTTATAGCAGCAATGAAAAATACTAGCTTGTGTAAGGCCGCTCACTTCAGGTGATCTTTGCCTCTTTACCAGGGAAAAGCATCTGAATTCATTGGGAATGTACTGCAAAAATGCCAGATACCTTGAGTTTTCAAAGAACTTGTGGCATGCTTATTAACACATTAACATCATCCCTCACTGTCATTCTACTTTAAGAACACATAGAAGAGATGACACAGAAAAGATACAAGAATGACAAATATTAAACAATCTCTCTGGTGACGGATTCTCTCCTCATTTTCCTGACATTTCCCTTGGGCCTCTTAGGAAGACTGCCTCATGGGTGTTCATGAAAAGTATGATGGTAATAGCAATGGAAGCACTGCAAGGTGTTGCTGTCTAACCCCTACGTAGATGAGAGGTGAATCACATAAGGTCCAACATAGTTGGTGAATGGGTGTTCAAAATATCTATATTGTGCCTTTTCCTTCTCATTAGGAGGTAGCCAAGGCCACTTGCCTTTTTCGCCCTACATATTAGTCTCCAAGGGGCTCGTTTTCTTAAAGGGGAAAAATGATTTTGGGGGATTAAAAGAGGGCCAAACCCCTTAAAAATGAGTCAGACATAATTCATTTCACATCTTCACAGGGTTGTTGGTGTTACTATGGGCAGTGTGGGAGGGAGAACACTGTCCACACTTAAGGAGGCAATAGCAACTGGAGGTAGCAATGGAGAATCTTCTATTGTTATCTTCTCTCTTCTCTTCCTCCTCCTCCTCCAATATGTCACAAATGTATCACCACCTTGCAAATGTACAAGACTGCAAAGTTGTATCTCTGAAACGAGGAATTGTTTGCATATTTAAATGTGGTTATAAGCTTAAGTAGTTGGTAGATTACACTGATCAACAAATGTTAACTTTTTTTTTTGGTACAAAAACGAAGTTAGCTGTTCTTTATAGATTTTTGGTCATTGAACACGAAAATCACAGTTTAAATACTCTCCTAGCTCAAATTTCCAAGTAAATTGACCATTTCTGTTCCACATATATTTCAATGGGATGTTATAATAGCGACACACATAAGTCAGCGTGGCAAATGTTAAATTCTGGTCCGGTGAGTTGGATAGCTTTCTTTGCCTTGTGAATCATGTGATCATAGTGAAGAAGCAGTTGGAACCAGATCCATCCAGTTTGGATACCCCATTGAACTATATGTGATATATATACAAAATATAAATGGTCAAATTAATCCAGAACCGAGGATTTTTACTGTTATTTTCGTGTTCAGCGCCCAAAAAACTACTACCATTCTTGTAAAAATTTCATTCTTGAACAGTGTCAGTGTTCAGAGAGCTCACAGGAATTTATTATTATTATTAACAGTATTTATATACTGCTTTTCAACAGAAAGTACACAAAACGGTTTACAGAGAAAATCAAACAAACAACTAATGGCTCCCTGTCCCAAAAGGGCTCACAATCTAAAAGGATGCAAAAATGGAATTTAGCCATTCAGTTTTTGCCTTACTGTTATACTGTTGACTGAATTGTACCATCAAATCAAACATGATTGGAATGGGACCATGTTTTGCAGGAATCTCTCTGAAGAAGTAGGTAAAGTCAAGGTGGACTTGCATTACCATGTGATAAGGTCAAACATCATAAAGGTTCCTTATGTTATAGACTGAAGTGAAGTACTTAAATCAGAAATACAAGTTTCAAAATCATAATCGGCTGCTGTGGACCAAATACCACTTACTATTGAACTAAAAGTGTGCAGAGTGAAATTATTTTTGTTGAATTTTTCATGCGGTTCAGCACTTGAGAAATGAGTACTGGGCTTCCAGCAGTCTTTTATTTCTTCTGGAAATGGGGGGAAATGTCTCTGACCATTACTGCCCTAATTAACACCTCTTCTTTTTCTTCAAATAACCCTGTGGGACTGCTAATGGAGCTGTGGGAGTGTGTGTGGGAAAATCCCCTGGTGTGCAAGCTTTGCAGCATGAAAGGAAAAGGGGAAAAACCAAGGTGTGAGGCAGAACTCACTTAATGGGCCAGAAAATTTGAAGATGGCCAAAAATAGAGGCAGATAAATGCTGTTAATGTCAGGGCAAGATTTACAATAGCCGTGTTGAAACTAGTGAAATTTGGCAGGCTTATATTTGGTTAGAACCTGAACCATTAATGTTCTTTTCAAGAATAGGTGATACGAAAGAGAGAGGGCAATTAGCATTGCTACTGCTAGCCACAGGAACACCACTGTAGGTTTATTGACACCTTTTTAAAACCCTTGACAGCCCAGCCTAAGGTACTAACCAAGATGACTACATCCTGGAAGAGCTGCACTACCCAGTTACAATACTATTTGTTGTTGCAACTGAACATGGTGGATCAACACAGTAAACCAGTCCTATCCACTGCTGAAAAGAGATCCATTTCTAGATTTACTTACCTGCATCTCCACAAAAGCCATACACAGTATGTTGTCTTCTGCCTGTTGTGCCCTTTGATGATTTAATCCAGTTTTATGAAATTGCCCCTGCATAAAAGAATGAATCTTTATGCCAATAAAGGTCTTACTGAACTGAAAAGAATGAATGGTGGCAATTCATGTACAGTATTTTTTTTTTTAAGGGATCATGCAGAAAACAGCTGGGAGCATTTTCAATCTTCTTGTATGCTTTTTTAAGGTTAATTTATCCAGAATTACAGATCAATTACAGCAGGTAGCTACAGAACTGATATTCATTAACGCATTTTATTTTTCTCAAGTCTTATCAGTCTTTCTCTCAAGGATCATGGGTGATTCTCTTCATTCAAAAATTCATATTACATTGATTGCTGCAGCAGTCTGGAACACCTTTATATTCCTTCTGCTTTCAGTACTGTATTCACCTTGTTAATTTGCCTATCCTTCAGTGTTCTTCAATCCACTTGAGTTAATCACATTATAAATAAGAAAGTCTTTAAAAGTGTTACATAGGCTTCCACTTTCATTAATTTATCAACATGGATGTCAGAACCAGTGTGGGATGGAAATCAATCCTATCAGATGTTTTTGTTAAAGATGCCCAGAATACTGCCATATCTCTGTAAATTCAGGATACATTACTCACATTTTGTGTAAACCGTAACAATAATATAGTAGTAGGAAGTAACATTGCATTTGGAATTACACTATATTAAGATCATGCATAATCTCCTCTCTCCGCTGTTGGCATATTTCACTTTATGCAGAGCCTGCTGAAGATAATGAAGAGACCACTGTGAACTTGAATGAAATTTTGCAAAGGCCTGGAATATTAAGTTACATCCTAGAAACTCCTTAAGGCAAGCCAGTGTGCCCTATTCTTATGGACTATAGCTCTGTAGAACCTTGATCCCAATTGGAATACTTGTCCATTGCCACAGTGCAGATAGGAAGCCCAGATATGGTAAAATGGCAGTCGCTGAAATTCAGTGAGCATCAGCAAGCTACAGTACTGTCACTGCAGCCATGGATAGGCATTAAGAATTGTCAGAACAAATTGATCATTAATTTGATGCTATGGGAATAATGCTTTTTGACAGAATATTTGATTTAATGAAGCGCTAAATGCTGGGTGTGTTTAAAAGACTAGGGGGAGGGGAAGAAAAACTAAAGAAAGTGCTACATCTTAACATATGCCATTGATGGCCTCAGTTCTGTTAGTTCCTCAGGGGGCAGAAGAAGGAGGTTATGAGCTTGCGCTGAATTCATACATTATTCATCTTCAACTGTGAACAGTAGTATCAGCCTATTCTGGTAAAGTGACAATCTGTGCATTTTTCCCTTGGGAAGAGAGAAAAGATAATTTAAAATTATTCCTTTTCAGTCATTATAAGATATCAAGCAGAAATAGTTGTTATCTCATCCTTAACTTTTAAACTAAAAGATAAATCTTGTTATTGTGGCTTAGCATGTTTCAAGACTCTAATATATGAGACCAGAGACCAAAGATTGTTATAAATCTTTGTTATAAATCAGAACACTTACATTTTATTGAATTTGCCCCATAGGAACTGCAGCTTAAGTAACCATTTATCTTGATGTTCCTGTCATAATAAGCTTGGTAATTCTTTTTTTGTTAGAGGCACAAAAAATTTGGCTAAAAACATTGTTTTGTTAATTTGCATACAGAAGAAGAGAAGTTGACATGGGCATACTGCGTTCATTTCCCTTTATGTGCTAATAATGGAAAGGTATGAAACATGATATTGCCTATATTAGCCAAATTTAAGATTAATTTTAAGTGATACACTAGCTACAGATTCAGTAGTAAAGCATGACATAGAGATTGGAGGCTATGTATCCCCCAAAGGCAAAGTCTCAATATTAGGTGGCAGAAGGTCATCTTCTCCTGTTAGGATTCAGGATGGCTATATTCAGTATTATTCAAAGTAGATAGCCATATTGGTCCATTTGAAAACAAATATACAATAGTTATGCAATGGAGTGCACTTCCTCTCAGCGGTGTAGCTTGAGGGGCTCACAGCGCTAAGTTGTGCAGGCACCTGAATGCCCATGCAAGCAGCTCCTCCCCCTTCCCTTCAGAGCCATTCTGGGCAGCTAAAGCAAAATGGAGGGAGAGGGACTTCTTGCTTGGCATTTTCAGGGGCTTGCAAAACTTAGTTCTGTGACCCCCCCAGCTACACTACTGCTTCCTCTGTCCATTCATCAGCCTCTACATTGCAAAGTACGTATGCAGAAGTTCCTGATGAAAGGGTCCAACAACTTATTATGCCTACCAGTAATGCAATGAATTATATCCAAAGAAAATTAATGACAAAAAGCCTAATCCTATCCCCCTGCCAATGCCAAAATGGCTACTGCTGCATGCTGCAGAGATGGTAGTTACGGAGGAGTCCTCTGGGTAAGGGATTATTCATTCCCTTTCCCAGCATAAGCCTCTGTGGTGTGGACAGGTCTACAGTGACCTGTTCCAATGAAATCTGTGGACCTGTGCCTGCGGGATGGCTCCAGGAAGGGGATTTGGATGCAATCTTGCCACTACTGCTAAATGTGCCCGCTTCCCAGACCCAATCCACCCTTCCCCTACGGGCACCATCCCACCTTCTGTTCTGCGTTTATTCTGCCTTCCCCCGCTCTATTCCACTCTTCCCCCACCCTGCTCTCTCCCCTGCCATCCTTACTATGTCAGCTGGTCTTTGTAGATCCAGCAACATGTGGAGGGATGCGTCAGTCTCCTTGCCAGCTCTTTGCAACTGCTTTAAGGCAATCAACTCTGGTTTCAATGGTGCCTAGTCACAATTCACATTCTTAGGATTATTATTTGTTATTATAGTGCAGTGGTTCTCAAACTGGGGCATTGCAATGCCCCAGCACCAGAGCCTGGGGCTCTGCCCTCTTAAAGGGTGGGAAGGGGGGAAGGCAGAGACACGATCCCCTGGATTGCACCTCTGATCAAGGCGCAGGAGCACGCTTCCACTCACGTCTGCCTGCAGCAGCCTCCCGGGGATCAGAGGAGCCTGGCGCCAGCCTTAGCAAGGCTCTCCATGCAGCACAGACCCCTGCAGAACCACTTATGGTTTTGTGACCACTTATGGTTTCGTGATTGCGAAACAGGACGTGGTGGCGATTGCATTCTGCAGTGGTCTGGGCAGCGTGGAGAGCATTGCTGAGGCTGGCGCCAGGCTCCTCTGACCCTCGGGAGGCTGCTGCAGGCGGGGGTGAGTGGAAGAGCGCCTCTGTGCCCCTCCACAGCAGTGTGACGCTGAGCATAATGTCACTGCCTTCCCCCCACCCCCACTACCTTCCTCCTGGCTATGCAAGGACTTACAGGTTCTCAAAGTTTACCAGAGAGTTTCAGAACCACTGATATAGTGTATCACTGTACATGGCACTATAGAGAGAATGAGGGTTGCCCTGAGGGTTTTACGAGCTCAGTACACACAAGGGAAACAACAGAGGATGGAGAGAGAAATGGAGATGGGTAAGCAGGATATAAGCAGGGTAAGAAGAATATATGACTACTTCAGTTACATGATCTTAAGTTTCATTTTACAATAGGGAAGGCATCGGGTAGCCCAATCCTCCCGAAATCCCTATGCAGTGAAGCAGGAACATCAGCATGGCTTCTGCTGCATCCCACAGGGGATTTTTGTCTGCTGGAGGTCTCCTCAGGGTATGGGACATTTGCCCCTTTGCTGTGGAGTAAGCCCCAGCAGCCACCATGAGGCTACTTGGACCTGTGTCAGCATTCAATGATATCAGATCAGGCTTGGAGAGGGGCTCAGGATTCGGTGTGCTGATGATGATCCCGCCCCCTCCCAGGCCCAGTCTGCCCTCCTCCCACTCCCTCCCCATTCAGTCCCCTCCCCACCGTCTTCCAACCCCCTGTGTGGGCATTCAGCAGGTTCTGTGGGTACACCAGTGCATGGGAGGCTGCTGCAGCGTCTCCACTAGTGGGTCTGCTGAGTTCATCAGTGGAGGTCACTCTGCGGCAACTTTAAAGCAGTCTCTGGTGGAGCAAAGCTGGATACATTGGCAGAGGAAGGGGATAGGATTGGGACAAAAGGCATTTTTAATATTTGTTGCCAGCTCTTATAAATATTGTGGTATGGTTTATCTAAATTTATACAGTGGGTAGTCAAATTGAGTCAAGTCAGTTAAGTGAATTTATTGTTTTGTTGGCTGAAATAAATCATGTTTTCTGACTTCTTGTATAGCTAGATACATGTAGCCTAACTTTTTGGGTATGTAGATTCTTTTTATAGATACAAATATAAAAGGGTGAGATTATGCAGCCTTGGGATGAAAATATTTGAGAACTGTGCCCTGGTCATCCTAAAAGAAGAAAAATGGAAAAGGTTAGAGGAACATTAACAGCAGGTAGAGAACATGGAATAAGAATCCAGTCCTGAAGCTAAAATTGTCCCTGCTGTCAGTTGCAAATATACACACTGAATGGAGGTCATGCTGTTCTTTCTAGAATTCTGGAGGAGGCTTATATTTTTATTATAACAGTTACAGTGCTGTCACTTCTCTTCAACAGAAATGCTGAAATTGCTGAGGACATGGACATTTCCTTGTCATGGCTTGAAGGCTGAGTTATTTTTGTACTTCATTGGCTGTGGATTTTTCTTGCTGTGTTTTAACCAGAATCTTGAAACTCCAGTGTTATTCTAATAATATTTGGCTGACCTGTACTTGTTTGTCTACCGTAATTGAATCAATTGTGTTTCACACTGTGAAATACGTGGCTCTGTTCTATATAACAGAATGTAATACATCTGCAGTCCTGGTCCACTGCTGCCTTGTGTCACGTGAATACTGAAGACTAGCAAATCAGAAAGTTACACTCGGTAGCACTGTATATGGAAGCACAATGGTTCGGGAAAGTTGGGGAGATTTCCATGCATAGCTGGCTGTATTTGATCAAATTAGAGGATCTTTTGCTAGTTCACTGTTTTTTTTAAGGCACAGGCCATGAAGCAGTCCAACAATAACGTTTGAAACACAGCAGCAGACTGGAGCAGAACAAGGAAACTGGGAGAAGCACCACCCCTCTTTTAAAAAGGGGATTTTTTCCTCTTTTGGAAAGCCACAGATGAATAGACTGGTGACCGTTTTTGGAAGTGGGCAATGTTCCTCCTGGCTTCCTTGTTCAGACCTCATTCTGCCGCTCTGTTTCAGAACAGAGTTTCAAAACAGAGTGGCAGAATGAGAAAAAGGTAAGGAAACAGTCGTTTAGGTGGTCAGGCGGAGCAGGCGAGTACTGTTGCTGAAGATGCTAGTGAAGCTGGTGGAGGAGATAGTGGCTCTAGCAATTCTGTTCCTAATTGCTTTGGAACTGCAACAGAAAGCATCTATCTCCAGACCAGATGAGACAGAAAGCTCTTCAGCTTCTCCAGACTGAGAGCAAAGTCCAAAGTCCAGCTGAAATGTCTGCGTGACTTCCTCTTTGCTGAGGATGCAGCTGTCACCACCCACTCTTCCAAAGATCTCCAGCAGCTCATGAATTGTTTTAGCAAGGCCTGCCAAGACTTTGGACTGATAATCAGCCTGAAGAAATCACAGGTCATGGTTCATAAAGGATCTCCTCTATGGAGAACTTGTGCAGGGAAAGCGCCCTACAGGTAGACCACAGCTGCACTACAAGAATATCTGCAAGAGGGATCTGAAAGCCTTAGGAATGAACCTCAACAGTTGGGAAACCTTGGCATCTGAGCGTTCTGCTTGAAGGCAGGCTGTGCAGCATGGCCTTTCCCAGTCTGAAGAGACACTTTGCCAACAGACTGAGGCAAAGAGGCAAAGAAGGAAGGCCCATAGCCAGGGAGACAGACCAGGGACACACTACACTTGCTCCCAGTGTAGAAGGGATTGTCACTCCCGAATTGGCCTTTTCAGCCACAGCAGACGCTGTGCAACAGCCACCATTCAGAGCACGATACCATAGTCTTTCGAGCTGAAGATTGCCAACAGAACATCAATGCTCATGGCAAATTCCTTGACATTTGGCAGGTTGAGAAATTATCTCTCTTTTTAGAATGTTTTGTGGATTTACTTTAGGGAGTTTATCCATGGCGATGATAAAATAGTCTTATGAACTTAATGTAATCTGCAAGTAGAAACATGCTGTCAGGTACTGTTTGGTCATGTTTGTAGCAGTCTCTTGTACTGTATCATCTCTAAAGAAAAAGGAAATAGCTGTGGTTTTGGATTCTTCACATATCCAGTACACCAGTGATAATTGTCATTCAGAGTTGAATTTGATTCAGTTACATGAAGGTGAAAGAGTCAAAATCTCATTAACAATCCCTTAATACACCTGGAGGGGGGTGGTGGGAGAAACATTTTAGCAATCTAATATCAGGTGTTCTTTAAACTTTTTTAAACACCTGGCTTTAGCTGTTTCTCTGGCAGAAGACTTCTCCTGTGCTCCTCAGTTCTTCAATAAACTTGGGTGAGCTTCATGCTTTGATCCTAAAAGTATTCTCTTAAAGATCTAGTAATTTGAGGTTTTGTTTTCACATGTTTGATGGTTTGCCAGAGAGTAATCCAAATTTCATGTTGGAGTCTAATGATTTCAAAAGTGGGACTCCTAGCCTAATTTGATTGATGTTAATACTTAAAATAGTTTTACAAAAGTGTTCTTTAATGTGCAAGATTATTCGTAACTAGACAATGAGAGACTTTCAGGTGTCTTAACTCTAGAAAAAAGGATAAAACAGATGAAAAGAGAGAGAGAGCATGTGTCTTTCTAGAAATGCCTACATAAAATAAGGCACTAAATGATTGAGAATGTATTAATATTTTGTATATTTCTTCCCCCCCCCCCCAAGTCCCTTTTTTATCACTCCACTTATTGGAGTGCTTTCTTTAATAATATGAGTAGATTTAAGTGAAGTTCCTTGGGGACATCTCTGTTAGCTATGTACAAGTAATTGCAGGGTGTTCACAGCCATTGCTGGCTGGATGCTCTAGGTCAGGGTCACTAAACTTTTTGGCCAACGTGCTGCATCAAATATCTGGCACAGTGTCAAGGGCCAGGAAAAAAATTAAATATAAAATTTAAATAAATACATTAAAGATGGAACTTAGATGAATGAATGAATGAATGAATGAATGAATGGACTCAAGTATCCAGGATTTCTCCAAGCACCAACACAGCCCAAGAAATAAAGCATACACTTAAATGGACCCCCATTCCCCCATCCCACAAGCACATCTCTGGTTGTGTTTGGTCAACTGGGTCAGAAGCTCTCAGGGAATCAAATGCTGGCCGTGGGCCAGGTAGAGGCTCTCCGTGGGTTACATCGGCCCCAGGCTGGGGTTTGGAGACCCCTGCTCTAGGTGGTGATTTTATGGGGAATTGCATCATCTGGTTGTTTCACTAATAGTGCTGATATTATCTTAAGGTGACCCAATTAACAGTTGATGTTTGATCAGTTATAGAATTGGCAATATCCTGGCCTCACTGAAGCAAATGGTAGAAAGTGAAACAAGAGTTTTGCCCTATGCCTTTACTGCGGTGAGCAAACCTGGTTTGCTGTTTGTGCTCCTGTGTTAAATGGCATGTATTAATGTACGTATTAATGTACTCACAGCTGAAAAGTACATATCACTCCTGTTCGTGTCATTCTGTTTTGTGGTCTCTGTGCATTCACACATAGTGGAGTTCAGTACTTGCATAGAGTTGATTTTCGAATCTTTCGGAGCTTTGTCAAGTGCTCTGCCCCTACTCTCAAGTGAGAAAACTGTTTGCGTGTCCATGTGCATTGAGCATGGGTAGATCACCTAGTCCCTCCACTCTTTTCAATCGCTGCTGAAGCAATATCATAAGGAATACTTCCATTTGTCCTTCTTTGTACAGAAAAGGCTTTTACTTCAGTTTAAACATTTAGGGTGCAATCCTAACCAACTTTCTAGCGCTGACCTAGCCACAATGCAGCTCCAGGTTAAGGTAAAACCTGGCCTTTACCTTGAGGAGGCCCCTTGACTGCCTCCTCACTGCAGGATGCAGTACATGCCATATTGTCACAGCTGTGTCAGTGTTGGAAAGTTGCTTAGGATTGCACCCTTAGAGGGTGTATGTGGAGACACACTCTGCTTGGGGAGAGTCACACTGTGACTCCAGTGTCCACTATACAGTCACCCAACTGTGATATTACCAGAGCCTGCATCACAGTTGTGAGTTTTCTGTTTCTGGTAAAGAGTGCAGCTAGTACAGCAAAGTTTTTAAAACCCTAACCCTAACCTTCTTGGCAACAAGTGCCACCTGAACATCAAGCAGCCAGGTCCAGAACCAAATCCAAGTAATCCTAATCCTTTAAGTCAGCGATTTTCAACCTTTTGCATCTCATGGCAAACTGAGAAGATGCTAAAATTGTCAAGGCACACTGTCCATTTTTTTTACAGTTGACAAGGCACACCGTACTGCTAGCTGGGGGCTCTCGTCCCCAATGGCCCTACTAATATATGACCCTCCCCCAAACTCCTGCAGCAGATCTGCAGACAATTCATGGCACACTAATGTGCCACAGCACAGTGGTTGAAAATAGCTGGTTTAAGAGGAATGTAATTTTGTTCAGTAAAGATCTATCACTTACTCCTAGTTCAACAGGTCAGCATTGCAATGGAAATGATTGAAAGTGTTGTCTACTCAGAAATTATTGTGGATTAGCATGTCCAAACTGAACAAAATCTAAGCATGGGAACACCTTCAGTGCTGTGTTTCAAAATGGCAGCCACATGCAAATTATCAATTAAATGTCATTCCTTAATAAGCTTATTTTTCAAGTTGATAATGTTCCAGTGACAAGTAATTAGTTGTAAAAGTCTATGAAATCACCTAGGCCAGCCCAGAAACATGGCATTGCCTGTATTATACATGCTAAACATGTTGCAATTATTTCTAATACAACTAGCATTTAAATAATATGTTACATTATGGTTGTAATGTAACATTTAGCCAAACCCATTGCTGTAAACTACCCATAGCAGTTCTAGTAAAGAGACTTCCTGTCTTTGCTGTCAGGAGGAAATAGTGGGTACTTGGCTTTGCCCTTAAACAAAATGAGGTACTGTTTTTCCTGTTTCTTATTTTATTTAATAGATGTCAATTCAATGCCAGTGTTGCTGATTGCTAGTGCTATTCCTTTGCATTTTGGGGGCTCATCTTTCCCTTTTGCTTCCTAATAGATTTTCAAGCATGTGACCTTTCCTGCTAGACAGAACAATAAGAGCGCTCTTGTTTGTGGCTGTCAGAGGTAGCAGGGCGACAATAGGATAATTGGCCTACACATTGCCATCCTGTGTATAGATAGGAAAGAGCGAGTACTGTTGTTTCTTGCCATCGCAATTTGCTTAAATCACTTCACTTAATCTTCTTACCCCTTTGTTTGAACAAAAATGTGCTGTGGTTACAATTGCTTGGGCTTGAAATATGATTAGAGCAGCAAAAAAGCATTATATTGAGGACAGCTGCAGAATTGTGCATACCCTGCACAGAGACACAACTTTCCAAAGGCGGGACTGATACACCCATATAAACATTTTCCCCTCCATACACATCTGCCCTTGTCAATCTCTGATCAGAATTGGGATTAAGCAGGGGAGTAGGATGCATCACAATGCAGGGAAATGCACTGCAGATTTGGGTACCTACTATTTGTTGTATATCATTTATAGCTCAACCATTTTAGTTACTATACTGAGGACCAATTTACTATTTGTGCTGTGTATTTGCAGCATATAAGTGGTGTTTGTCTTGTAAAAGTGTAAGAGACACATGCCAATGATCCCCCGGCACATACCCACTCCATATTTATAAATGCACATCTTTGTTTTTTTTAACTACAGAGTTTACCATGTGTCAATAGTGGTGGCTGATTTATATGGTTTTTAACTAGCAGTGTTTGTTTCCAGTGAATAAGATAGGATTACAGCCTAAGTCTCACTGAACACTGAACAATGGGCTTACTTTGAGTAAAATAAATACAGGTGGGGCCTTGGTATCCACTGGGGATCTGTTCATTGACTTCCACGAATATCAAAAACTGCAGATAAGCAAATCCGCAGTTTTGGCCCTTAAAGCTTCCCTGTGCTCTGGTCGCCTCTGGAGAACTTTCTGAAACCTGCAGAGCCTATGCATGTCTGTCTGCAGCCTCTGTGGGCTTCAGAATGGCAATTTCAGTCACTTCTGGTTTAACTCGGAAAACTGGAAATGACGTTTTTTCAGTCTGAAAAGGCCAATTGGAAGCCCACAGAGGTCGCGGGCGAATACATGTGGCCTCTGCGGGCTTCAGAAAGCCCACCAGAGGTGACCAGAGTGCAGCTCCGGTTGCCTTCAGAGGGTTCAGGTTTGGCCAAGTTTGGCTCAGTGTCGGTCCAGAGGACCCTCATTGAGCCAGATCCACAGAAAGAAAGTCCGCAGATACCAAGGCCCTACCTGTAACACCATTTTCAAACATCTTTATTTATAATAGCTGCTCTTCTGATGCCTGCGTTCTAATTCACTACTCACAATATAGAGTTTGCCGTGAATTGGATTTGGTGTTGTACCAAAGTACTTGTACTTTGATGATGAAGCAACAAGTACTTTCTGTCCAAGACATAATATCATCCAAGGCAACACTGAATCCTGGAACTTTTGTTTGGAAATTGGTAGATTAGATTGCAACATAACACATTGTCATCTCTGTGTCTGTTCTCTCTTTTTACTCAGAGCACATATTCTAATGATAGAAAGTTTTCTACTCTTTTATTTGAATATTAATTTATCAGAGGTTAGTACTTTCATTTTAGATAATTAATAACAGTAGGGGGTTTATTTTCAAGTTGTACAGTAATATGTACAGTGTATACTATCGTGAGCATTTCATAATACAAGGTTTTCTCACTCACAACTCACAGTATTTTTAGAAAATATGTTTTGTTTCTTGTTTCTGTATATGACCTGTAACATGATGTAGGTTGCAAGGTGTCTTTCTATATAATTTACCATCACAGAATGTTTTCAAAAATGTTGTAAGATTCTACGTTTGTAGTAGAGGTTGAGCCTCATTATTCGTGTGGGTTCCGTTCCAAGCACTCATGTGGATGGCAAAAAACGCACTATAGCAAATCAATTTAAAAAACAAAGTTTCTTTGCTCCGGTGATTTAAAAACAGCCTTGCTGACCTTTGTGATGTAAGATAAGAGTCATTAAGAAGACAATCCATCAATCAGTCATACTCCAAGCGCTTACAAAGGTGCTTCACTCAGTCCCTCCCTTCAATGCAAAGTGATCACCTTTCTTTCATGTGCTCAGGGGGAAGGGAGGGGTCGCCTGGAGAGAGAAGGATTGATGGATTGTCAGCCAGCTGCCCCCCCCATTAACGAGGCTATTGTTAAAAGGACTGTTCAGTTTTTTTAAACTGATTTTAAAGGGATCCATTTTCCCCCTTCTCCAGGGATCAGCACATTCCTTCTGATTTGCTGGGGACATTCGTGTTGAGTCAAATCCGTGTATAAAAAAATCAATGTATAACAAGCCTGGACCTGTAAATCCAACAGTCCAGTCTCATTCAACTTTACTCATAAGTCAGTCCCACTACTTGTTGGGCTTAGTCCCAGCTAAGTGTGAATAGGATTGCACTTGGTACAGATTATGGTGTGGTGTATGTTTAAGAAAAAAACCTCTAGGTTTTATGATAGAAATTAACATCATAAACATACCTTTCATTTCCAGGCAAGTGGTCACTTATATCTAGAAGAGCTGTAGATGTGGTACAGCTCTGCTTCTCCTCACTGCTTCCCCCTGCCCCCCAACCTGCTATGGTGCTTTTCTACCACAAGCCATATTGCCAGAGCCTGTTGCCTCAGGCAAAATATTATAGGCAAGTTAAAGATCATTGAAGGTTTGCTTGATTCTAACCATGCACTGGTAACTTGGTTAGAGGGTCAAGATCATCCTTCAGTTTAATTTTAGAGTTGCATATACAGCCCCATGAGTGTGGCTATACAAAGGACCAATCACAGAACAACAGTTGCGGGTATGTGCAATTTCCACCTTATTGTCAAGTTGCGGCAATTTAACACCAGCAGCAGGGTACACATAGCATCTAAGGGCACTCCTGTTGTTGAGTTGTTATTCTGAGAGTTTGAGAAGAGGCTAAGACCTAATTTCGTTACATTTTAGCTTTATTTTTCCAAGTGTTGGTTATGCTTGATTAGCTGAATCCCTGGAGTTCAGAACCATTAACTGCAGAATTCATTAAGTGCGATGTAGAGATGTCTACTGACATGACAAGAAAAACGAAATATTCTGCAGTGAAGCACAGTTGTTAGGGTAAAAAACCTGATCAGTGACATTGCACATCAACAGTGTTAAATGGAGTCTTGTGATGCTTGTGTATTAAATCAGAGAATTTTTAAATTGATTAATAGTTTATACCTCCATAGAGAAAAAAAGTGATTTTCATTTATAAACTGAGATTTAATTCCTGATAGTTCTGAAAATAGTTATACTAAATATTGAGTGACAGCCCAGTCTTATCCTCCTACCCTGCCAGCATAACATAACTAGCTGGCAGGGAGGCTGGAAAGGTCTTCTGTGACCCATGAAGACCTTCCTGAGCAGGTAAGCCCATGCAGGGGGTTGAACGGGGCAGGGGACAGAATAGTAAAGGGAGTGAGCCAGGGATAAGAACGAATCAGGCCCAGGAAGAGGTGGCATTGGTGATGGTGGTGAAGTGACTGAGCTGACGCAGGTCCAAATTGATCCATAGCGGTGCTAGGATTTATCCTAGCGCAAAAGGACAAATGTCCCCTCTCCCTGAGGAAACCTCCTGCAGCAAGAAAACGCCTGTAGAATACTACGGTAGCCATGCCGGTGCCACTGCATCTCTGCGCAGTGATTTAGATAGGATTAGGCTGTGAGTGAGATGGCGATATGTGTGTCTGTGCCCAACAAACCTCTAAACATATATTGCACTAAAACGATTCTGTCCTGGAGTTTGGTTTTTTAAATCTCTGTTGAGGAAAGTGTATGTTAAAAATGGAGAACCACACTGTAGACTCTGAGGTCAAATGGCAATCACAGCTGTGCTGACAAGAGTTCCCTTCAAGGCCCTGGTTTTCCTCATGTGAAGGGGTGCGTGCCTTGCCAAGTTAAAACTGTACGTTCCTTTATTCCTTAGGAGACATGTCCTCACATACATAAAAGAGAAAATAAATGTAGGGCTTGAAATGTAAGCTCTCCTATGGGTGCAATGTTTCTTCTTCTTCTGGCTGAAGATACCTGCATGTTCTAACATGCAGAAATCAGAAGGTTACAGATCCTCATAATCTGTCTGAGAAATACAAGTCTGTACCAATGCATGCCAAATTGCACCTGGAAACACGTCTTCTTTTGTAACATTGGTTCAGGTTTAAATGGTCCAGTGTCATTGCCTGGGCCTGTTTTCCACTAGTCAGCAATTGACATCATCAACTAAACTTGTTTTACCTGCTTTGTTCTTCTTCTACAGGCATTTTATTTGGATGTATTTCTCTGCTCAAGATGTTACATGAATATTGAAACTAGTGGAAATCTTGAACATATTAGGTCTTTCCAGAAAGTCTGGAGGTTGGTAACACTTGGGGCCCACTAGCTAAATTAGTCCTAACAGACAGATGTATGGTGGTGGCAGGCTGTGTTCACTTGGTGACGGACCAGACCTGAGCCAAAGTGGAACCCATTTCTGCCCCATTTTTTGTATTTTGAGGCACACCCTCTTCCACTGTGCCAATTGTGTCTGGCCAGGCAGGGAGAATCTTGGGAATTCTGCTTCCAAGGTCCTCTCCACCTGGCCAGTGAAGACATGGAAGAGGGGATGGGTAGAAGAAGGTAGCACTCCTCTTCAATTGGGAACAAAATCGCAGCTGTCACCCCCATCCCACACCTCCTCCCATATTCTTTGGCAGCAGCACTTGAGGAGTTGATAAGCCCCTTCCATCCTCTTCCTGCTTGTTAAACAAGGAGAATGAACAAAAAGAGGGGCAGGTGATGGCAGGCAGGTTGCCCTGCCAGTTCTTCACTTCCCCTAGCCTGCCACTCAAAGCAGATTCTTCAGCCCCTCAAGAGTGGTCTGCCTCAGCTTGGTGACAATGGCAAGGCACTTTGCAGTTCCTCAGAGAGGCAGGTCTTTACGATTGTGGTCCAGGATTGAACTCTAGCTTTGAAAATAGTTGCCAGAGTTGAACCTTAGGTTAAACTCACACCTGTTTTCATTTGCACAACTAGCTAAGACAGTGGTTCTCAAACTTTTAGCATCAGGACCCACTTTTTAGAATGAGAATCTATCAGGACTCACTGGAAGTGATATCATGACCAGAAATGACATTATCAAACAGGAAAATTTTTTAATAATGCTAGGCTGCAATCCTTCCACGCTTACTAAGGAGTAAGTCCCATTGACTATCATTGTTAAAAGCATGTGCATAGTAGCTTGTTAAAAGTCCAGGTTTGTAACATTTCCCCAAATGCAGTCACATACCATGGTAGCATCAAGTCTAAGATATTAAAAATAAAATACCTATTGAAGTGAATGGGAACCCACCTGAAATTGTCTCACAACTCACCTAGTGAGTGGTCCCAACCCACAGTTTGAGAAACACTGAGCTAAGATATTCTAACAGGATTTTCTATACTTTCTTGACCATTTAAAGATATATGAAGCTCCCTTGTTTCTTTGCTGCATGAATAGCCAAAGGGAAGCTATAATGGTTGTCTTACTTACTCTTCCACATTCTGGGTATGATTACTTAATCTAAGGGTTATGGAGAGTTACTCCATTGTAAATTAACTTGGAAAATGTTTGGTTAATGTTCTTGTCTAAAGTAGGGGAAGAGTTGCTATGGTATATAACTTAGAAAATAGCTATTTTCATTTTGAATTATCTCTGGTAACATAGCTGTTCAGTAAACATTATGCTGGGGTGTGTTTATGTATGTTTTCGTCAAGATGTTAGTCACGTAGGTTAGACTTCAAGATGTGCAGAATCAGATGCCTATTACCATAGTTGCAATAGAAAGAGAGAGCCTTTAAACTATTTTACTGGGTAAAGGTTTCACCTGCACCTAAAAAGTGTGGTCCTGTTAAGACTACAACACATCAAAGCAAAAAATGACAACCACACACTTGAACATGAGTCAGCAGGACATAATGACAGAGATGTGCAGAATTTTTAAAGGCAGCAGATATAAGTATCACCTGGGAAAGTGCTCTCAGTAGTCAGAGATGAAGCAGATTCCATTTTTAAGGCTTTCCAAATTTAGAGATAAATTAACAGATGTAAACAAGTATTATATAAAACAGTGTTTCTCAAACTGTGGGTCAGGACCCACTAGGTGGATCGCAAACCAATTTAAGGTGGGTCCCCACTCATTTCAATATTTTATTTTTAATATATTAGACTTGCTGCTACCCTGGTATGTGACTGCATTTGGGGAAATGTTACAGATCTGTACTTTGAACAGGCTATTATGTATATTCTTTTAACAATGATAGTCAATTGAGTTTACTCCTGGATAAGTGAGGATAGGATTGCAGCCTAGGATTGTTAACAATTTTCCTGCTTGATGATATCAGTTCCGGTCATGACATCACTTCCAGTGGGTCCTGACAGATTCTCATTCTAAAAAGTGGGTCCCAATGCTAAATGTATGAGAACCACTGGTATAAAACAATGGAAATGCCATCCGCCTTTTTTGTGTGTGATCAGACTTCAGCAGTGTGGAAATCCTTTTTTAGAGTACTTAAAGTACTCATTGTCACATGCCATTGTTTCCATAACGTGCAGTTAAAAGTGGACTGGAATTGCATTTGGACCAAGCAAAATCAGAAGCTTTTAAGTCTAAAGAGGCTTCTGTTGTGTAGCCAGTCTTTTGCATTAGCTTGCAATTAGTGCACAGTTTCCCTAATCAGAAAGCAAACTTCCAACTTAATTGAAGTTGCAGTGGGGCAGGAGAAAATCATCCCCTTCAAAAGGATGAAAGTAATTTTATTCCTCAGGTTAATTGATTTTGAAGGTCTTTGCAAATTGAAAACTGCAAGTTGTGACTAATTGGGGGGGGGGGGGGAACTAGTTCAGTGTAGTAGAAACATCAGCCTTAGGAAGAGAAGCCAAGACCTTCATCTTTCCTTTTTACCTAGAATATACCCTAATGTTTATGGCAGAAAAATCTAACTCTGCATAAATTATTGGAACAATAACAAAATAACATTTATGGATCTCTTGAGTTTTGTGTTTCAATGTATTTTACTGTACTTTTGTAGGAAAATGCACTTATTATCTTGCACATTTATGCTGTATGTTAGAACCTAACTAGGATATTTACATATCAATTATGTTGTATTAAACAGAGGAAAGTTGTAGTGCCTTATTAGCTTCATAAAGAAAAGTCATTTTGAAATTCACATTAAACTGCAGTGAATGGACGGTACACCAGATTCAATTAAGATTTTTAAATTAACAGCTACTGATGATACAGAATTCAGTGTGTGTTTATACTCATCACAATAAATCACCTTGAGTAGGAGGAAAGTCTTAGAATCCCTTATAGTAAACTGGTGAAATTATGATGATGGTGCAAGTTGGAGACAATGCTCACATCTAAAATACTTGTTGGATGCTACTAACGTGTGCCTCAAACTTAGCAGAATATAAAACAGTCCTGATTAACCGCCAATTCTAACTTTCCAGGACTGATGCAGCTATGCCAATGGAGTACATGTGCGGCATTCTCTGGGGGGGGGGGCGCGGACAGTCATAGAAGCCTTCTCAAGGTCATGTTTGTTCTCTTACCTTGGGGCTGCTTTGCCGCTGCATCAGTGCTGGAATGTTGGCTAGGATTGGGCTGTCAGTGCCTGCTTACATCCACAGGCATTCCAGTGCATACACAATACTCCCAGATATCTGAAAGCTTCTAACTCAAGTGCACTGTTGAAGGGCTCAGGAGTGCACAGTGGTGGTGGCGGCGTAGCTGGAGCAGGGCGGAGCACCCAGCCTGGCAGGGAGGTGGGCGAGTGGCCCATTCCTTCGGAGCCATTCTCGCCCACCTCCCTGCCAGGCTGAGTGCTCCGCCCCCCTCCAGCTACGCCACTGCAAAGTGGTGATCCACACATGGAGCCAGGTCCCAACATTGTGTAAAGGAGGGACACTTTTGTGTCCATAGAAGCTACTTATGACAATTTACCGCTCCTTGTGGTTTCTTTGTGTGAACAGCACAATTCTGGGTCATATAGTGCACTGTAGCCGTTTTGGGAAGCTTAATTTGGACCATTAAAAGGTTAAATGAATGGCATTTGTCACCTCACTGACTGCAGGGAAGGTATCTGATTACTAAGTGCTATCTTGCATAATATACTTCTCAAGAGCATGCAATCAATAAACACGTCATCTCATAATGCAGATTGAAGATACATAAGATTTACAAGGTCAGCTGTCACCAATCCCAGTTCACCGTAAAGAGGCTTCTGCATATCACTCATTCACTTTAACGACATGGGAAGGTGCTGCTGCTGCTTGGATTCTGGCAGATGATGCATCAGTAGTCCAGTGTTTTTGTACAACTCCCAACAGCACTCATTTTACACAAGTCATTTTGCTTATGTTCCTGTAAACAATTATTACCTTTTGTAATATATGTAAGTAATCCCAAAGCAGCCTGGTATAGTGATTGACTGATTCCCCCCCCCCCTTTCTTTTTCAAACCAAAGGAAATGCTGTCTGTAAATTTAATCTGCCGCGGGTTGTTTGTTGTTGCTGTTGACTATTTTAGTTGCAATGAAATCAAACCTTGTTTGTTGAAACAAGTGGACTCAGTCAGACATGTATTAGAGATAAAGAACATGAATGAATGTGGTACGATAAGCAGAGCAGCTTTTGTGTATCAGTTCCAGCCTTCTTCTGGAAAGCTGCTTATTTTGATAGCCGATCTTAAGACATATTAGGCACAGTTCCTCTGTAGTTCAGTGGAGGACAGATACCCTGAAAACAGGCTATTAGAAAGCATAAAGCCTGGTGCAAGAGGTCCAGATGTTAGTGTGGAGCTGTACTAACCCCTCCCAAAGCATGAAAGAATGATCAGATCGGAGGCGTAGCCAGATTAGACGCCCCTGTCACTGTGCCCTCCAAAAAGACGGCTAGAACAGTTGCCAGCAAACATGCCAGGCAATCTTTCAAGGATTTTAAGTCATGGAGCTAGAGAGGGGTGGCATTCCTCCATGACACCAGGGGGATCAGCTGCTTGGCTTGTTCATCAGAGTTCCACAGAGCAGAGTTTCTCCCCCACACCTGACAGAGAAAAATGTCTTCATAAACCTTTGATAACTATTCTTTTGATTCCAGATAACTTCAAATGAGAAGCACTCTGAAAGCTTGAAGAATGATGGAGAAATTCTTGTTCACACACTAGAGAGACTGGCCCAAACAGCCAGGTGAGTTCCCTTCAGCTTTCTGGAATTTCCAGGCTGTGTGTGCATTCCTCCCTGTCATCTGTCTGTAATCACCCCATGCACTACAAGCTTCTTGTGTTACAACCCACCCCCACCTACACAATACTAGCCTCAGAACTCCTTTTACTTCAAAGCTTTGAAACTTGTGTTCTCTTTTCGGCTACTCTTATTTTGATCCCCTGCTGTGGCAGGTCAGAGCTTTTCTCTCTCTCTCTCTCTCTCATCTTTCCAACATCTTGCCTCTTAGCCAGATGCTAGTTCGCTGTTCCTGCATGCTGGCAAAACAGCCTCTTTGCCTTCCCTGCGAGTCATGGTGGTGGGGGTGAACATGAAAAATACAGAGCTGAGGAAAGAGATACTTTGTGTGCATCTTTTTTTAAGTCCAACTTTGAAAACTTGGACAGCCATTGAAACTGTATACATCTACTTGAGCTATGGAGCTGCAAGCAGTAGCTTATCCCACAGCAGCAAAAGTTCTAACCACTCCTGGACAGTGTTTCCTCTTCTACCCACACTGCTCCCTGTCCACATGCTTGCTTTCAGGATTGCTGAACTCAAGAGTTGTTCCTGCTGGTTAAACTTTGTGCACAGTAAAACTGTCAGCCATCTTGATGCCTCTTGACCACAGTAACATGAATGGCAGCTGCCCCTGGATCCTAAAAAGAGTCCAATAGTAATCTAGTCTAGCATCCTGTTTCTCACAGTGGCTTACCGGATGCCCTGAGGAAGTTTCCCTGCAGAAGTTGAAGGTGTATCACTTGCTCAGTGGAGATGAAATTGTCTGCACCGATTGTGCATTTATGTGAGCATCTGGATTTTGTGGCAGTCAGTACCATTGGATCAAGCTCTAAAATGCACTCCGGAAGACATGAGTCAATCCTAACACTTCAGCAGTGGCTGTTTTATTTTATCCCAGTATAATGTCTTTACTGATGGCTGTTTGCTGATGTTTTTTAGTGTCATTTGTACAAGTTCTCTGGAGATAGGAAACCATCTTTTTTCATTTATTTTATTATTATTATTAACAGTATTTATATACCGCTTTTCAACTAAAAGTTCACAAAGTGGTTTACAGAGAAAAATCAAATAACTAAATGGCTCCCTGTCCCAAAAGGGCTCACAATCTAAAAAGATACAAAATGAATACCAGCAGACAGCCACTAGAACAGACAGTGCTGGGGTGAGGTGGGCCAGTTACTCTCCCCCTGCTAAAAAGAGGAGCACCCACTTGAAAAAGTGCCTCTTACCCAATCAGCAGGATAAATCATCAATTTTGCTACATTAACTGCTTTGTGAAACAGATTTTGTTGAAAAGCTTTATATAAATATGTATAAGGCAGACCCCAACATAAATTATGTCATTCTACCAATGCCATTTCACTTTCTGTTTCAGCTGGATGCATTCTTGTTCTCCCATTATTAACCCTCTCTTGATTTACAAAGAGAAATCATTCCATGATTCATAAATGAAACTCAGTGTGTTTTCTTAAGAAATGTCTGATACAGTCACTATGGTCCAGCTGATTGGGTGGTGCTCAAATCTTAGCTGACTCATAGATACAAGAGAGGGCCTTGGACTTGTCCCATTCTCTCAGCCTGTTTCTCAATCAGGGAATCTAAATTACTAATTAAATAATAAGGCTGCAAAAATGTGCCAAAAATAATAAGTGCCAAAAATGGCTGCTTGCTGCACCCTGCATGCTCTGCAGGCAGCGCCAGTGGCTCCTTGGAAGAAGGGGACTTTCATCCCCTTCCCCCAGGAAAGCCAAGTAGCCCCACAATGGGGCTACTCAATTCTACATTGACCCAAGGGTTGGCATAGAATTTTGAGCCTTTGTGTCGGGCCAATGGCCCGAAAAGGAGGCTCAGAAGCCAGTGGAGCTTTCCCGCCTCCCTCCTGCCCTGCTCCCTCCTCCGGCACACCTCCTCCCCACCCTCCACCTGCCTCCCCCCACCCCAGAACGCTTCCTCCCACACCTCCACCTACTTCTTTGCTGCCCGATGGTCCACGCGACCGCTGAGTAGCAGAGCTCCAGTGCTCACCTAGTGCTAGCCCAGCGCCAGCCAGTGCTAGGCTAGCACCAGTGCTCCACAGGTGCTAGGGCCAACAAACATGTCTTACGGCATGTTTACAACAGTGTGCACCAGTGGTGAGCCAGCACACATTGTATAGGATTGGGCCCATAGTCTCTGTCTTGGAACAAATTTCCCACTCAGAATCTTAAGCTGGTGCATAGATTTAATAAAATTTCTGCTTTGCCACAGCAAGAGCTTTAGGCCTTAGTTCCTTAGCTGTATGTAAATATGGTCTTCAACTAGATGATATGGAGATGACTGAGGTAATGATTTTCAAGAACTTTGCATGCAAAGTGTAGTATACAAATTAACAATAATGAATATTAAAGGACAGAGTGCTGCCTGAAAACAATCCCATTTTCCATGCAGAATGAATCAACCAGTAAAATATATGTCCAATATCCAAGTTGTTTTGAAGAATGCTCCATCAGCTGTTATAACAGCCTAATAGATGGCTAGATTTTACTGCCCATCTTCATATCCTTATTCTTTTTTAACCATGGCCTCCTTAACCAGGCGGCATTATCAACTATTACAAAATGAGGGCATGCAAGGCAAAGAGGACTGGCAGCTGTGCATAAAACTGTTTTACTGCTAACTATAGCCTTGCTTTCTAACATATTTACATAATTGCTAAGAATGTCTGAGTACTTTAGTAGCTGAATTTGGTTGGTCATCCTTTCCTCCTCCCTCAATACTCTTTTTTCAATTTTCAAGAAGTGTGAATGGTTTGTCTTCATCCAAAGTACTGTTGAGGAATTGGTCTAACCATTCATGATTCCTTCCCAGTGACATTGCTATTGCATTGGGTACCATCATAGGTCATGGTGAGAGTCTGTGGCTGTCAAGATTTGTACCTTTCCCTTACTGATGATGTACACATGTCCCAATCTAGTAAGGAAAGTCCATGGATTGAAATAGGCTTTTGCCCACGCTATCACTGCAAATGTAGGTGTACTTCTGTTTTCCCTTTGTCAAGCTCTTAGGGGCCTCACTGAATTACCTGGATGAATCATTAGATGCAAATGTGGCAACTCCTCCCCATGTTGTGTGGCCATTAATATTAATTATGAATCAGGAACTAGTATATTAGGAGAATGAGCTGTGAGCTACAAAGTGGCTGCAGGCTTGATCTTACTGGATGGCCTCTGGCAAGACACTGTCAGATCCCTCACCACCAATCTGTAAAATGGGGATAATAATATTGTACAGGTGGAGCCTATTTATCCACGTTAGTTCCATTCCATGACTCCGCGCGATTAACAAAAAACACATGCTAAATTCCATAGAGTTACGCAAATACACTGCAGCCTGACACTTCCGGATGGAAGGAAACTAAGGCAGCTGTTATCAATCCCCTCCCCTCCCCTCCGCACTCAGCCCTCCCCATTGCCAGCTGCCTGGCTTCTTTCACATGGGATGCTGATCTTTTAAAAGTCTAGCCCTATGCGTTTCTACTCAGAAGTAAGCCCCATTGCAGTCTTACTCCCAGGAAAGTGTGGAGAGGATTGTAGGCTAAATCTCATGCTTTGCTTGGTGGGAAGGTTTGCTTGTGTTGGTGATTGCCTGCAGGGGGGGGGGGGGAGAAGAGTTGCTTGTGTCAGTGATTGCCTGCACCATCTCAATGGGGGGGGGGGGAATTTGGCAAACACTCCCTAGGTTTTTTAAAGCAATCCCCTCTGTTGCTACCACACCTGCCCCTGTGTGAGTGAGTGAGTGAGTGAGTGAGAGAGAGAGAGAGAGAGCGTGCGCGCGCGCACGCACAGTGAGCAAGCGAGCAAGCTCCGCCTTGCTGTATGTGTTCTGGCTACAGAGATTTTCAGCTCCCCCCTTCCCCTCTTCAGCCTCTTTGCTGGCTCAGGGGCTCCAGGAGTGTTACTGTTCCTTTGCAAGAGGAACCTCTTCCAGGGCTTCAGGGCTATTTCCCTGCCTGGGCGAGCCTTTTTGCAGTGTTTTGGGCTGCCTGGAAATGGAGCCAGTGCAGGGCAAAGGAGTGTGTGACTTTCTGTTCCCCCACCCCATTCGCATTGAGACAGATAAAAAATTTGTGGATAAATAGGCTGCAGCTGTACTGGCAAATCACAGAAATGTTGAAACTAACTACTGGAGAAATATACAAATAGTTTAAGGAAAACACCTTTGTCTAGCTTCTCTAAGAGCAAAATAGCTGTGAATTTCTTAGAAAATGTGCAGTGAATTCCTGTGTACCTAGTTGGGCTTTTTATAATAACCCAAGTCAGGGCCTTGCAAAATAAAACTTCTGACTTTCCATTCTGACCTCCTTTATCTGAAGAAAAGGATCTTTATCTGTTGTATAGCAACAAAAAACCTCATGCCTCATGTTTGTTTTTATAGCTTTACAATGCGTTTTAGAGGTGGTCATGGCCTAGTGACCAAACCTATTTTTGTAAATACAGTGCCTCTTGCTAAGGCAAGTTTTCCCAGTAAAAATAGAACCTAATGCTTACTTGTACAGAAAAGCTTGCCATGGTCTTGGTCAGCATCTAAAAAGCAGACAAGACCCAATTTTGGTCTAAGTTGCTAATGGGAGGGGCCTGCCTGCTTGTTTTTCCAGCTGCAAGGCTGCTTGCTTGCTGGCTGCCTCCTCATACCTGCGTAGAGATTGACAAAGTCCTTTAGTGTATAATGTAAGCAATTTTGTACTAAGATACTCTCCAATTTGATATTAAACACATCCCATCAATATGAACTGGATCAAACTGTTTTGTTCCCCTTGTGTTTGGTCAAGGATTGTTTGGATGTCTACTCCCCAAATTCCCTGAGTCAGGGTCATAATTTAGTTTCCTTTTGTCATCTCATTCAATGTAGTGAAATATTGTATTAGATTGGAGAAGAGAATGAAAGCTGTGATATGATTCTATAATTGATGCAAGTTTATGGAATGTTTAGGTGACAGAAGCCTTCAACAAAAGGGGATGATGTTTCTAAAGCACAGAAATGGATGTCAGTAATTCCTCGTGATCCGCTTACTGTAGAAAATTATGGGGGGAAAACTTTTGCTTATTCCTTACCCGTTAATGTTTATCACTATTTCAGCCAATCTTTTCTAGCCATTATTACAATACTAGTCTATGAAAATCTGAAGGTGTGCACTATTTGATATATCAAAAAGTCAAACAAGCATGCAGCGTAGTGTGTCAGTACGAGAAAAGTTCCATGAGCCTGCTGTGCTCAGACTCAAATATTTTTTTTCAAAAAACAAAAGTGGGGGAAGGTCAGAAATGGCCCCTCTTAGTTTAAGCAGGCCACTGTTCTCTGGTGGAATCTCCATGGCAGGGTCAGTCCTTGACAACTGAAAAGCTCCTCCCTCTCAGGCAGGCAGGTCAGGTTACAAAGTCTTCCTGAGGGGAGGGGCTCCCTCAATTCCCCAGTCTGACCTTGCCTCTAGGCAACCTTAAACATTCAAAGAGCCATTTGGACCCGTTCTCCGGAGAAAAGCAAACCTTGGGAACCACAAAACCCTTTTGACATCTAAAATGAAGATAACACTGCATATATAGTTGGTTTTTTTTTACCTTTATGCTCTTATAAGTCCCATTTTTATAATGTAGCCCCCTCTTGTAGGTCCCTTGTAGGTGCTGGGGCACCTTCCTTATGAGGAAAGGCCACGGCGTTTGGGCCTCCTCAGCCTAGTAAAGAGGCGCCTGAGGGGAGACATGATTGAGACATACAAAATTATGCAGGGGATGGACAGAGTGGATAGGGAGATGCTCTTTACACTCTCACATAACACCAGAACCAGGGGACATCCACTAAAATTGAGTGTTGGGCGGGTTAGGACAGACAAAAGAAAATATTTCTTTACTCAGCGTGTGGTCGGTCTGTGGAACTCCTTGCCACAGGATGTGGTGCTGGCATCTGGCCTGGACGCCTTTAAAAGGGGATTGGACAAGTTTCTGGAGGAAAAATCCATTACGGGATACAAGCCATGATGTGTATGTGCAACCTCCTGATTTTAGAAATGGGCTATGTCAGAATGCCAATGCAAGGGAAGGCACCAGAATGAGGTTTCTTCTTGTCTTCTGTGCTCCCTGGGGCATTTGGTGGGCCGCTGTGGGATACAGAAAGCTGCACTAGATGGGCCTATGGCCTGATCCAGTGGGGCTGTTCTTATGTTCTTATGTCCTTTTATTATGCAGCACCAAGAAAATATTTTTTTTATTTACTATTTACTTACCTTTGCTCTGCTGTTGGCCCGGTCCCTGGATCTTCTCTTCTCTGCTCCTTCTTGGCGCGCTCTGTCAAGTGAATGACGCTGGTGCGTGCCATGTTGTCAAGATGGCGTCACCAGCAAAGCCCTGCTGAGTGCCACCTTGTCAGGTTCAGTGAGGAAGAGAGGGCATGCTCGGAGCGAAGGGAAGGTTACAGGCCAGGGTCTGGGCCACACCCCCACATAGGTCATCCAAAGGGGACAGGTAAAGTGTAGGCCAGGGTCACTGGGCTATGGCTTACTTAACCCTTTCAGGACAGTATCCTGCCACCTCTGGACAGCAGACGGAGTTGCACCAAACTCCAACAGGTGTGACCCTAAGGCCCCAAGGGGGGAGGAGGAGGGGGAGAAAAGGGGCTTTGTGGGCACTGAGTAGTGAGCCCCACTGAAAAGGACAGGGCTCCCCTCGCACCCAGGGAGGCCCAAGACACCAGGCAGCCAGCGGGGACCGTCCCTTGTGCTTTGCCTGAAGGGAGGAGCTCCCACCTGCCCCTCAAACCTGGGCTGCGATTCACAGCGCCCTCCCTCAGTGCCCGGGAGAGGACCGCCTACTGGAGCCCTTCCTTTGATGCCCTTCCCGCTGAGCCCATGTGTGGCCGCGCCAGCGCGGCCAGCTCTCCCTGCCCGGCCAGGGGGGTCCCTGCAAGGCACCCCCCTGCACCCGCCACCAGCGGCTCTGTCCCGAGGTTGAGCTCGCTGCAGGGCGAAGGAAGGAAGGACGCAAGGAAGAGATGCCAGGCTGCCCTGTGCGGCAGGGTGAGGTTGAGCCTGCGGCAGGGCGAAGGAAGGAAGGGCGCAAGGAAGAGATGCCAGGCTGCCCTGTGCGGCAGGGTGAGGATGAGCCTGCGGCAGGGCGAAGGAAGGAAGGGCGCAAGGAAGAGATGCCAGGCTGCCCTGTGCGGCAGGGTGAGGTTGAGCCCGCTGCAGGGTGAAGGAAGGAAGGGCGCAAGGAAGAGATGCCAGGCTGCCCTGTGCGGCAGGGTGAGGTTGAGCCCGCTGCAGGGTGAAGGAAGGAAGGGCGCAAGGAAGAGATGCCAGGCTGCCCTGTGCGGCAGGGTGAGGTTCAGCAGCTGGACAACTGTAGGGCTCATGCTTCCCCCTGGTTTTGGGACAGCATCGGAGCCTGGCTGCAGGGCGATTCTTGGCCATGCTCCCCTGACTGCCATCCTTGTTGGGGCAGAAAATGGGGTTGCTTCTCGCCCCTCAAGCAGCTGGACAACTGTAGGGCTCATGCTTCCCCCTGGTTTTGGGAACAGCATAGGAGCCTGGCTGCAGGGCGATTCTTGGCGGTGGATGACAGCGCAAGCCCTTTCCCGCCAAAACTACCACAGCAAAACTGCACCACAGCAGTAGGTGGTATTTTTCCCACCAAAACTGCACCACAGCAGTGGGCTGCTGCCCATAAGCTGTGTGGAGAAGGCAGATCTACTCTCCCGATTCCTCCTCAAGCAGCGGTGCTGACAAGACAAGCCTGTTTTCTGCCAAAGCACCACACAGCAGGTGAGGTGCTGCTGAGTCCCTGTGAGGGCCAGGCAGAGGGCGACACAGAACTTCAGAAGCCAGTTTTCCGATTCAGTAAGGGGGTGATTGTGGAAGATGGCAAGCTCCTCTAGGGAGGCACCTGAGACCCCGAGTCCAGGCTCTCTGCCTCTACCAACTGAGAGGAATTAACGGCCATGCTTCAGGCCAATGTTGCCTCCAGCTCGACCACAGCCGTGGCGACCCTCCAGAGATAGCTGGCCCATGTGGCTTCAATGCCTTCTAAGTCTGAGCTGGCCGTTGAGCTTTCTCCCCCCCTCCCCCAGTACTAAGTTCCTCAATGTCATGGGGGGGGGGGATTTTTACCTCAGAATTTTTCCCTCAGCAGCTGCTACTGCAGATAGAGGATTGTTTGGCTCCTGCCTGGGCACATCCATCTCCTCAGCATCTCAGCCTGTTCCATCAAGCGTGGAGGCCGCACTCCTGAGAAATCTTGAGGCTGCCAACTGAGTCGTCCCTGATGAGGCACCACATCCTGCTGGGGCTGTGTTAACCCTTCACATCTCAAACTGTGAGGCGGAGGGTTCAGTAGCCTGCACATCTCCTGTTGACCATGCTCTGTGCTTTGGCACGCTGACGGTCAGGACAGGATTCCCCAGGCATAGGATGCCTGCCAGTGTCCCAGGAAGCACAAAATTTAGTGCAAAGCTGGGTTTCAGGGCTTGTGAATCAGACTGCGGCTGCCAAATTGGGGCAGCTCATGAGGACTCAGCAGGGGGTGAGAGAACAGGACCTTAAGTCCTATAGCTTCAAGTGCCACTGTTCACCTTTCCCCCCTCCCAATATTCATTGGGTTCTATTTTCTCTAATTCTGGGGGTCTCCACTAAGATGTGCAAGTCTCTCATCCTTTTCATCTTCCATGCTGCCCGAAAGCTCCTACAGGGCAGTCAACATAAGAGGGCTCCAACTGCTAAAGGTAACTGGCTTCTTGAAATGGGCACAATGGACTCCATATCCTCTGGGGAGGAAGGATATCCCTTGGGGGAGGAAGCCGCTAACACAGAATTCCCTGGACAGGCTTTTACCAGTGTCCTATTTCCTAAACTGTTACCTAAGGCAACTAGGTCTCTTAATCTTGGCTCAAAGGCTGGGTCACCTTCTGCCTCTGCCAGTGTAACGAGGCCAGAGGCCAGGTGTCTGTTTTTTCCTCAGGGTCCCACAAGTCACCTGAGGTTCCCTTCCAGAGGCATTTAATCCATCTTGGAAGCAGAGTGGATGACACTATCTCAGAGGAAACATACTTCCAAATTGCTTGGTAAGCTTTATTCTCTGCCTCAGTTTACTCTGCAAACTCTCAATGCTCCCATTGCTACCTTGTCTTCAAATGTGGTGATTCTGTCAGAGGGCAAAGGGGAACCGATGGACCCTTGTGATACAGAGGTGGCTGTCAAAAGGGCCTTAAAAACCTCTTCTTATGCTTTCAAGGCAGCTGCCACTAGCCTCTTAATGTCTAAAACTACCTTTTGGGGGGCAGAAGAGTTGGCATTTCAGACCACAACCTATCCAGAAGTGGTAAGAAGGTGCCGAGGAAAACTGCTCTTTACGTAGCCTTTTCTACAGATGCCCCTCTTGATGCTTGTTAGTTTGCTGCAATATCCATGCCTTCTGCCTTGGTGGCTAGAAGAAATGCCCAACTCCAACCCTGGGATGTTGATGCAGGTTTGCTGCAATATCCATGGCCTCTGCCTTGCTGCCTAGAAGAAATGCCCACCTCCAACCCTGGGATGTTGACACAGGTTCGCAGGCCAGATTGGTTGACCTCTCCTTTGAAGGGAATAAAGCCTTTGGGGAGCACAATATCCCATTCTTATTGAGAACGGGGTCAGAGAGAGGTTTTGCCCACTCTTCTTAAGGACTATTCCAAATATATATAACATCAGTCCTTTCATGGTTACAAGCTATCCTTTGTCCCAAGGGTCAATCCACGTTTAGATCTCAGTGGTCCAAATTTAAGTCCCATCATCCCTTGGGCAGATCTCCAAAATCTGCATCCTCCAGTCAGAGCATCAAGTCTAACAGATTACGCAACACCTGATGCCAGGTTTGCCTTTGAGTCAGCTGGAGTAGGACCCCATCACAGGTCATCATATACTGATGGGAGAACAGAGTTTAATATGGGTTACTACCTATATGTACAAAGTACACTGGCTGAGCCTCCAGAAGATAGACCTGGCTGAATGGTAAATTCACAGCCAGGTATTCTCATTTCTGAACAGGAGGTTCAGGCCACTGGTGCTAGACCTGTTTTGTAAACAAGCACTGCAACCAGCAGATGAGATTCTTTTCCAAGGGAGATGCCAAAGAGATGAACACCCTTCATCTCACTTGGCCCCGAAGTGTTCTGTATGCTTCCCTTCCTATCAGAGGTCTTCCAAAGGTGTTACTAAAGATAACGCTAGAAGGGGTTTCCAACATCAAAGTATATCCACCTTTTGACCTTCCACTGAGGCTGAACCTGCTATCTCAGGGTCCCAGCATCCATCCTAAGATGGTAATGCTGCAGCTAACTGTATGGTGCTTGAGCGACACTGTCCTAACTTCAGATATTGAGGGCTAGTTCTCAAGATCCTACTTGCTGATAGGACCATCTAGAGCAGGAGCGCCCAATATGTCAATCACGAGCTACCAGTCAATCACAGGCTTCTCTCCTGTCCACGCATCCCTAGGAGTGAGACCCTGGCAGGCTTGTGAGCCCAGGGAGTGAGCTCATGGAGCGAGTCCAGGGAGCGAGCCCAGGGAGCCTAGGGAGTGAGCCCCTGACAGGCTTCTCTCCCGTCCACACATCCCTGGAAGTGTGCCCCATTGACTCTACTGGGGCTGACTTACCTTTCCCCTGTTTTTGCACTGGTATGTATGGAGATCTGCCCCCCCAACTTCCATCTGTTGGTTCTGTGTGCAAGGGGTTTTGCACTGGTCTTGCTGTGATGTCTATATAGAGATCTTCCCTCCCCCACACCTTTCCCCTGCTTTTGCACTGGTCTGTATAGAGATCTGCCCCCCCCCCACTTGTATTGGAATTGAGGAAGATCTGGTGAGGAGGTAGATGTGGTGTCAGCAGTGGCCCCTTTAAGGGTAAGGCCTGGGCGTCCAGCAGAGTGTGCTGCACAGCTGCAGCCACTTGAAGGCAATAGGGCCCTCAGGGATATAAGAGCACCTGAGGCAGGAAGGGCTTCACTTATGTGAGTCAGCCTTTTCCTACATGAAGATCATTAAGTCCAAGTACCATTCCACTGTGACTGATGAACATTTGGAAGTGTGCTTGAGGCTGTCAGCAGCTACTGTCCGACTATGCATCCTTGGCTGATTCACTTCAGTGTAAGTCATCAAAGTAAACTCAAGTAATTCCAAAAAATGTTTATAGTTAATTGTGTTGTGCAATATTGGCTCATGCGGTTATGCAAGGTACACCAACATACATTGTACACATAAATGTTATATGTTATGATGGCGCGAACATTGTAAAAAAACTCTGGTAGATCTCCGGGCCTTGCTGGGTTTCAAAGTAGCTCTCGAGCCAAAAAAGTGTGAGCACCCCTGATCTAGAGGGTTCATATTCTACCCAGCAGGGGTTGGTGGGCTGGTGTTTCCAAAACCAGGTCCATCCAGAGAAAATTAAAGTGAGGGAACTCTTATAGTTCCTTTGTCAAGTCTGAATAAGGGTGTGAGTACAGCCACTCTGATAAGTATTCAGAATTCATGTAGCTGGGGCATTCTGAGGGTTGACTCTTGGCTTCCTACCCCCTCATGTTAGAAAATTCACTAGCAGAGTGGCATTGATCAACCCCCCTCCGGTGGCCAGAGCCCCTTTGGGGAACTTAGGTCTAGTTCTCAAGGCATTAACACAGCCTCCTTTCAGGCCTATGGCTACTTGTCCTTTACATCATTTTTTCCCAGAAAACCTCCCTTTTTTAGTGGGAATATCATCATCTAGATGGCTGTCTGCATTGACAGATTTTTCTATAGCTAGGACTTGTGTGTTTCAATAGAACAGGGTGGTTCTCCTCACCAACGCTAACCAAGGTTAATTCTGTGTTTCCCCAATCCTTTCTTTCCAAACCTTTCAAACTAGAGAGTGGGATTGGCACATTCTGGATGTATGCTGGACAGGAAACATATCTCCAGAAACTCTACCTTCAGACATATGAAAACTGTTTTTGCTGCATAAGGCAAGCGAACAGAGATTTAAGGTTTCACCATCTCCAGATTGGTAAGGGATGTGATAGTTTGAGGCCTACGGGGCTCATTCGTTAAGGGATGCTGCTACCGCTGGCATTCAGGGTGTTTTTTGTCTTTGGACATGGTTTGTAGAGCAGCCACCTGCAGCTCCCCTCATATGTTCATAAAGCACTACTAGGCAGATGCCTATGCTTCCAGAGACGCAGCCTTTGCCAGGCGTGTGCTGTAGAGCATAGTTTCAGATGCTTCAGGCAGCTCCCACCCTTGAGGAGACATGGCTTGGGTATTTCCCAGTTGTCAAGGACTGACCCTGCCATGGAGATTCCACCAGAGAAAGGGGAGATTTGAGCTTACCTGTGAATTCCTTCTCAGTAGTTTCCATGGCAGGGTCAGTCCGCCCACCCTCACAGCCTGAAGCATATGAAAAAAAAGACAGCAAATCCAAAACAATGGGGTAGTAGGACAAAATGTCCTGATAGGTCCACAGTAGGTCCCTGAATTAGGGTACAGTATGGTACTAGCCTTTCTTGGTTCAGAATGGTGAGATTTAGGTCATTGGAGTTCATCCGGATGGCTTTTCAACACACTGGACTTCAAGGATGGACATCTATCTGAGCAAGTCCAAGACAGAGCTGATCTGAGGAGGGGCCATCGAGGCTTTTGTAGTCTGGGGAATTTAGGGAGCTCCTCTCCTCAGGAAGACTTTGTAACCTGACCTGCCTGCCTGAGAGGGAGGAGCTTCCCAGCTGTCAAGGACTGACCCTGCCATGGAGACCACCAAGGAGAATTCACAGCTAAGCTCAAATCTCCTTTTTCCAACTCTTGTTCTATTCCTGGTGTAAATTAGCCATCACCCGACTCAACCCTCCAAAGCATACAACAGTCCAGCATCCAGTGGAAGAATAAGCCCACTTCTGTGGTTCTGCTGCTACCTCACATCTTTCTTGTGGAGGTTTGATCGCTTTGTCCATTTTGATGCCAAACTATTGGGATTTGTACATTACGAGATGCCACATTATTGCCACTTTGTTTCTCTTGGAAAACAAGAAACTTGTAGTATCTAGCTGTGCCTTACAATTAAAGAATCCATTTTCTTTTGACTGTGGGTAAAACTTACCGTACCATGATTAATCTTCAGAATTGCCTGGCTCCGATTGCTAAGGAACATGATGAAGCCTACAGGCAGCCATATGGTTTTGCCAGAAAGGTTTGCCATGACAGAGTTGGGGGTATTAATGGTCAGAGGATAGTTCCTCTAAAGAAAATGAGGAACATCCCTTCTAAAACAATTAAAATGGGATCTAGAGCCAATAGTTACATGTCAGATGTCATCGTAACTGCCTTGTGTTGCCCCTTAACATATCATGCTAACTGCTGTTTTTCCCCCCTTTTGTTAGGTCTCATGCTGATATCGTAATTGCTTCCTTGGCCTCTGACATCCTTGAGAAAATAAAATGCTATCAGGATTCATTCAACTAACAGATTGGGAAAGTTAATTTCCTTTCTAAATAAAATTGTTTTGTCATTTCTTTAGTTGGTTCCAGGCCTACATTTTTAGAACAAGGATGTGAATGGTGACTAACCTGCTTGCATTCTCCATTCTGCTATCCTAAATTATACTAAGGAGTGACTTCTACAGCTATTATGCACCAGCTTCATACACTTGTTTTAATGTAAGCACTTTTACTTCCTACTGCTCCTGGGACCATGACAGTCTTCTGGCTGGAGTAGTACTTGTAGGGAAGGTTGACCAGCAGCACCTGGCTTTCTTCTGAAAGCACATCAAAGGGAAGAGGAATGGTAAGCTGCTATGCCAACTGTTCGTCAGTTAGGCAAAGCTTAAGGGGAAGTGTCCCTTAATCTCCTTTAGCATTGGTTATTTGAACCAAATTCTCCTACAACTTGCATAGTTCAGCCTCATTTAGCAGGAAGTGGCACCTATACCAGATTTATGTAAAATCCTATGCTAGCCTATGTGGGAATAAAGTCTAACTCAGAGATGGGCACCCTGTAGCATACAAGTGGCATATGAAGGGGCACGCAGGATACCTGTGAATGCTGTAATAGGTCTTGCCCCCAAAGCATTTGTTCTTTCAGCAGCAAACTGTGCCATTTGCAGTCTTTGAAGGTGAAATACAGTTTGCATGAAGACTCTTCTGAGAAAAGCCTATGTGTAATCTTTCACCTATTCGACTGCAAATGGCATATTGTCACCAACAGCAGAGCCTTTGTGAACTGGCAGTGGATTGTTTACCTTTAAAGAATGTGGATGCACTGGCACTGCTTGATCGGTTTTTGGGGCTTACCGAAAGTGCTGTTGGCTTTAAGTGCTTAAGTGTTACTGAAAGTGCTTTAAGAGATGCTGATCAGCTGCCTTGGTGGGTGGCTTTGGAGCAGTGACAGCTGTTGCTTGCCTAATCATTGGATTGTCATGGGGCTCATGGTAGTTTGGGTGCTCATCAGCACTTGATCTCCCCCGTCAGTGCTGTGCTGGGGGGATGGGAGGATCTTCATGGTGCTCAGCAACCACTTTTGAAGATCTCTTTGGCACCATTGGAAGCTATAGGTGTAGGCTATCCAGTTGGGGACTAGCATCATATCCTAAGTTGAATTTAGCACACATTCCCCATTGTTGCCCTGCATTTTCTCACTCCCTCTTTGTCCCTTTTTGTCCTGGTGGTTGTCTTAATTTTGCCTTCTTTCTTTGTAAGCTTCTGCATTCCTTTGTTTATTCTTAGTTACTTCTCCCCTTTGCTGTAGGACACCTGACAAGTTATTGCTTGTATGGTCTTTTCTTTCCCTTGGTGGTTTCTCTGTCAAGGAATTAAAGGCCATTTTGTCAGTATTTGCTCATAGGTTTCCCTACCCTCTCTTTGGCATTTGCTGGTGCCTTTCTCTCTGCATTGGTAATGTTTTGCTGGGTCTTAATTTTGTAAAAGCTTGTTATTCAGCCACATTTTACTTTTATTTCCTTCCCTTCAGGTTTACTCTGCTTTATACTGCATTAAATCAACTGATAGATCTAAGTATGTTTTCCTGGGATTAGGTCTCACTGTAGTAAATGTGCCTTGCTTCTGGGTGAATATGCAAAGGATTGTGGTGTAAGTTTATTTTGAGGCAGTTACATAGTCATGGGAACCATAGTGGACTCTTGTAGAAGCTTATTTCTCAGTCCCATTTTAATTTTGTGAGGTGGAAGTCTATCTCTAACTGCCCCCCTCCCACTTGAATGGCACACCCAAGATACAAAAGTCTAAAGGTGGCACATGCCATGTAAAGGTTGGCCACTACTGCTATAACTGAAATTCCCATTTATATAAATGTTCATAACTGCTACCCCTTATACATGCCTAGTAATGCATCCTCAAGCAATGTATGCTACAAGCAGTGAACAGCTGCAAATAGCTTCTTGTACTAGATCCAAGGGAGCAGATCTAGCTAATCAAACTAGAAGGGAGGGCAAAATATACTGTGAGCAGCTTTTCTTAACTGGTGGTACTCATACCAGCAATGAAACTTGAGGTGGTACCCTGTGGTACCCATGGGACCCCAACCACCTGGTACCAAGACCAGCAAGGTAAACCGATAAGCAGGCAGAGCTCCTGTGTGTGCTTGAAAAAGCACCCCTGTTCATCCTAAGCCTCTTAATAGTATTTGTTGCATCACATCTGGCCTTCTAAGCCTGATAACATCACCACCTACTTCCAGTGGTACATCCAATAGGAAGACTATGCAAAGTTGTATGGCAAGTGACAAATGTTGAGAAACACTGATCTCAGTGATTCTAACACCTTGCCAAGCATTCTTTCAAATAAGATGGAAGTGTGACAGGCCATAGCTAATAGGAGGTCAGGGAAGGGGAAAGATGCAGGCAGGACAGAGGAAGACAAGATAGTGAAAAAAATAAGTTGCTGGCCCTAGCTTCCTCTGCAGTAGGCATATAGTAACAAGAGATGGGAGATCCTTTCCCATCTCTTGTTACTATATGCCTACTGCAGAGATAAATAAAATCTACATGCTGCCATACTGGTGCTTTTTACACAGGTTCTACTGTAGTACGGACACTTATTACTCTATCATGTGTAACATTCCAATTTTCTTTACAAGATAGGCATTTCAGATACTGCATCTAGCTACCCTCCTGGTCAATTTAACTTCTGCTACACTGACAATATAAATCCTGCTCATACTTGGTCAATGCACATGCAACCAAGAGAAATAGGAAATGTTTTCTATTTCAACCACTGCTCAGGCACACTGCAAGGGCAGGATCTTAGTGAACAGTTGAACACCATCTTTCCTCATCTCCAACAAGATGCTATGGAACGCACCAAGTCGCAAGTCATATGGATACATCCAACTAGCAATTCCAAAGACTTTGTACTCAAGTCACATACAAATTTGACATACACAAGTATCTTGCCAGATCTTCCCTGTTCTATTTTTAAAACATGCAAGACATGCAGAGGGAGGTAGAGTTTGGAAATTAAATTCCCTTTCCTATAGCCACAGCTCTTAAAGCTGTCAAGAGTCATTGAATACCATGTTGGAAAAACTTAGAAGTATGAAAAGTTAATTTTTACTATAGCCCTGACTTCAATAATGGTAGTAAGCTACTCACCAAAGACTATTGGGAAGAAAGTAAGACTCCTATGCATGAGATATCTCTGCAGCAAGCCCAAGGAACAACTGTTCCAACATACACTGTATAAAAGCTTACTCAAGTATAGATCAAGTTATACACGCTGGTGCATACCATTGTCATGCTGGTATACTGTCTTTTAAACAGTATTTCTCTAATTCAACCAACAGAAAGCAGCAGATAAACTGGCAGCTGTGTTGTAGCATACATAGTACTATCCTGTGTGTAAATGACAATTTGCCACACTAAGTTCATCAAAAGCTTGGCTCTAAATTACTGGTAACACTTTTAAGTCTTATCATTTAATACCATTTGACATCAGTGTACAAATCTGCACTCTCAGTGTTGTACACCCTATATCACAATATTTGTATGTTTCCATTAAATGAAATTAAGCCCAATCCTATCCAATGTTCCTGCACTACTGCAGCTGTGCCAATGGGGTATGTGCTGCATCCTGCATTGTGGGCCAGTCACAGAGGCCTCCCTCAAGGTAAGGGAACATTTGCATCAACACTGGGAAGTTAGCTAGGATTGGGCCCTTAAGCAGATATTGCCAAGTGCTCAAAGTGGTTTTTAAAAAAAGACACAGCAAAATGAATTAAAAGTTTACTTTAATTCTGAACCATTTGGATAACTGTTCTCATGAAGCATCTGTATCACAGCAGGCTACAATAACTTTGGGATAAAAGGCAACTGGTAAACTGTCCAATACAAGGTTCCATACAACAGTTCTTACTGGCCCCTACCCAGACATCTCCAGATAAAGTTTTTGATCAAAAACATGAAATAGATCCACCTGCTTATTTTAAGCATATTAAAAAGGAAACTAATTGGACCATTTCTATTTGTCTAATTTTTATACAAAAAGGCTACACAATGTTACACTTTTCAGAATACGATTAGAGTGATTATGAATTAGTGTTCTACACCATTACTCGATCCTTAAAAATCAGAAATAGCTGTAGCATGTTCACTATAACTTAAACACAGAGACTTAAAAACCCTACAGTTTACGGCAAAAAAGAAAACTACTTTCAAAGCAAGCAAGGTCAGTACCATTACAGAGATTTAAAAATTAAAAAAAGTTTTAAACAAGCAAGGCTAGAGTTTGATAAATTCCATCCTGTGATTCATTCTTGTGCATTCTTCGTTTCATGAGTCACTCCCCAAATCCATTTGTTACTCCTCGACCAAAAGGACCAGAACAAAAAGTTTACTTCGGTTGTTCCCATAGGAAACTCAGCTTGGTTAGTGTGTCAGGCACTTTCTGAGATACTAGCCCACCCCTCGAGCCCTCTCAGCAACTCTACAGGCCAATCACAATGCAAGATCATTCAGACAACACAGCTGTGTAGGAGGAAAAATAAAAAGAATGTTAACAGATGATTACTCATTAGAATTGCATCAAGCCTGTAGCACCACACACCTAAGTTAATCACCTTTCCAGACACCCTAAGTCAGTTTGAATGCAGATACTGCAAGTTTACACTCATGTCTTATGACAAACACAGCCCAACCCACTCAAGCAGTTCCCTCCCTGCCAACCAAGTTCTCAGACTGGTAGGTAGGTGCAGCTTCTTACCTAAAGGATGATTTACAGGTCAGTATCGAACCAGGCCAACTGATTACTGTCACCTGGAGGCAGCCCATCCATAAGGTCCTGGGCATGTCCTAGATCTGGCAGCCCATCAACTGGGTAGTCAGCACCAGGGTGGTGGCCAGCCATTTCATGTTCCATCATTGGGTCCATACCCAAGGCATCCTGACCGTATCCTCCAGAGTGGAAAGAACGGTAGCTAGGATCTAAGAAAGTTAAGGGTGGCAGAGGGGAGAGGAGGGGGGGAAAAGCATGTTAACATGTTAGATGCACCAGAAGCTCACAATATCAGTGTGTGAGATTTCATAATCCAGCCACACTGAAGTAACATTTTATAGCCTGGACTTATGGACAAAGTAGCAAGTCATTACAAAAAGCTGTGCCAATAAAGCATGCTGCTATCCAAAGCATCAGCAAAATTCCAGCCACACCATTAGCCTGCATACTGCTGAAAACTCAATATCAATACTATAATGCACACAACTGAAATGCAGACTTTAAATATGCCACTAGGAAGGCTCATAGCTTGCTTTTTACCTGCCTTTAAGACATACATTGCTAACTATGCACACTGGCATTCTCAGTGTTAGCAAACAAGCAATTCATAAAGCCTTGGTGAGGTACTCTCACTAAGGTTTGTAAACATGTCAAGCATCACAGTATCTAGCAGTCCAAGTACCACAAGCAGAACTTCAATGTGAGCTCCCAACTTAGTGTAATATTTGCAATTTTCTGATAAAGGCATTGTGATTAGATCTGGTTTCCTACAAGTTAACAGAACTCACACATACCATCTGGGCGATATCCAAGAGGTTCTCCCTGGGCACCAATATCAAGTCCAAGATCTGCAGTCTGTAAGCAATATGAAAAGATCCAAGTAACTTACTCAAGGCTGACACACCTTCTTCCAAAAGAAAGATGAATTTTTCTAAGGCCACTTCATAACCAGGTTGCATTCATATTAAGTATGGCACAAGCCCTTTTACTAAAAGTATAGCTTTGGCAACAGTCATTTTTTCCATACAGTGTACCCTCATTTGCAGGAGTTTGGTTCCAGAGCCTTCCACAAGTGAGAAATTCCACACACACTCACATCCCTTACTAAGAAAGGGGAGGGCAAGAAAAGCTGCAGGGAACCTAACCAATCACTGGTCAAAAATACTAATGCTCCCCTACATTTTACAATTAAGGCGCTGTGTCTTACAGCTTTCCTCCTCTGTCTCAGCACTGACTGGAGGTGGGAGCCAATGGACAAAGTGGCTAAGGCTGGGCAACATGTGTGGGGAAACTTAATTTGTTTTTTTTTGTATGGTTTCACAATTTTCACAACCTAATTTGGGTAGGAAAAAGTTACCCAAGTTAAGTTGTGAAACCAAATTTTAAAAAGTCAAGTCACGTTTCCAAGCACACCTCCCCTCTGATTCGCCACTTCACGCAGCCCCAGCTGCTTCTTCCATTGGCTCCCACCTCTAGCCAATAGGGAGAAAAAGGAAAGCCAAAATGTGCCCAAGTGGTGCTGCTGCAGAGAAACACAGTGCCTCACTGATGAAATGCCAGGAAAATTTTTAATATTTTCAAACAGTAGCTAGTCAAATACACTGATGGATCGAAAGGGCTCACTGTATATCAAATCTCTATGAAGCAGGGTAAGTAGTTGCACCACAGTGTAAACTGCCTTACTAAGGAAAACTTATGTCTAGATCAGGGCAATCCAATCAGCCAGGGTACTGCACAATCCCAGAGTCACCCCCTCCAATTGCACAGACAAGGAAGTAATTGACAGTGACATGATGATGTCATCACCAATTACTTCTGGGTTGCAAGCTGTTGAAGTCACTTGGCAGATTCGTCAGCAGGAGATGTGTATGGTGGGTTTTTTTTTAATCTCCCTGCCAAGCTGTTACAGCTTCTCCTTCTCCAAAGGAGAAGCTGGAACAGTGTGACAGGGAGATTAAAAGGCTACTGAAGCAGGAGGCAGTGCTAGGCGATGCCTGCAGCAAGGCTTTCAAGGGTCACCAAAAAGGGCCTCATGGGCTGTGTGTTGGACCATCCTGGCCTAGGACTGTTTCTGCAACGCTGCTTTGTCATTAAAAACTTTATAGTGAGTTCTACCCTCCACCGTTACCATTAAGTGTATTAACAGCAAGTTAACTTAATTTTCCTCTGACACAGTCCTGTACACTCTACATCCAAGGTGAGCAGGGCTGCACCTGCCAGCCTCCCCTCTTCCACGGTTCAGCCAAAAGAGTAGATATTGGGATCTAAGCCAGCGGTCCCTGCCCCACATTCAGTGAAGGTGAGCAAACCCTAGCAAAGTATAATTCTAGATTTTTACCAGCTTGGAACAGTAATCAATGGATGCCCTATTAAAGGGAAGCTTGTCCGCTCATCCTACAAAAAACTGTAGAAGCATCTCTTCTTTTCATAACACTGGTCTCTAATATCAACCTCCACCTGAAACTCAGTAGAAAATCTGAATGCATTCCAGGCAAGAAAGTATTGAATCAACATGCTGCAGCAGTACAACCCACCTCATTCCAAGCCATCGGTTCAGTTCTGAATAGAGAGCTGGTCAATTCAACTGAAAGTCTTTTCTTATAGTCTTGTGGTTTATCCTCAGACATCCTAAATAGTACTGCAGCTGCATATGTTGCTGTTCAAAGAGAGAAGAGTTAGCTGATGAACCTACAACCCAACCAACCAACAAGTTCACCCTTATTTCACACTTACCCACACCCTCATTCCTAGAATGAAGAAGTTCTGTCAGTGGAGCTGTAGCTCCTTCTGCTTCAATTGCTTCAGCTGCTTCTTTATCTTGAGCCAGTTCACACAATACACCTGCAGCCACTCTCTGGATGTTCTCAATAGGGGAGTACAGCAGCTAGGCAGGGAACCCACAGATCAGAGCACATACTCAGGGGCATGTTTTCAGAAGCACATGAACTGATAGTACTAGTATCAGAATTTATTAAGAAGTTTGAGATCACCAGGCAAAGAGAGGAACAGGGCCAACTTAACTCCTTGACTGTCTCAGCCAAAAACTACCTCCCTCCCCAATACATCATATCTGAAAAGGTGATCAAGTTAGTCATTCCTAACTGAAGTATACTTCAAAGTTGGGATGTGACTATATTCAGAGTCGTACAAAAGCAAAGTTCTGGCCCCAGTATGAATTATGCTAATAAAGCAAACATGTTCATTTTACTAGTTATGAAATGTGTGAGACCATGTCAGTTACCTCCTGGCCACTGAAAATCAGACCAGTGGATCTGGCCTTTGAATTTAATAGGCCAGCACACTTAAAGGATGCAGAACAAGGTTTCCACATTCTGCACTTCTGAGAACTGGAGGAGTCAGCTGGCAAAAAAAATGAGTATCTCTGAGAAGCTTGGATTTTGGATTGCAGCTGTTTTTGAGAGCTTGGAAAGTGTAGTCAGCAGCCAGGATGACAACTGCACTAGGAAGGGAAACACCTGGAGAAGTGGAAGATCAATGAGATTGTCTCATGGACTACTACTTGTAAAAATCTCATTGAAAAATGGATTTGTATTATGTAAGCCACCTTGAGTCTATTGAGAAGGGTGGTATATAAATATAAAATGCAGAACACAGAATGTAAACAGGCCTTTATCCGGACCTGAGGAACATGCCACCACAATATAGTAGTGCTTAGTTCACATACATTTCCTGCAATAGGGATCATACTGGGCTCTTCAATGAAGCCACAGCTATTCAAATATTTCCTTGGAAAAAGGTTTACCTACCTGCACAAACAATGGAATGGTATTTAGACCTCTAATTACAATTCTGTTGTGGACATCTCTAGCCAGGATATGGAGGGCACCAGTACAGCCTTCGACTATTTCTTCCATACGTACACCCTCCTAAACAGGAAAAGTATAGTGAGTGCTACACAAATTACTACTATGAGTATTGCATGGATTAATATGAAGAGGTGCGTTGGTGAGTTTTTCAAATGCTCTAGCAACAAAGAAACATATGAATCTAATAAATTCTAGTTTTCAGCCATCTTTCTAAGACAAAGCCCCTCATGTCAAACAGTGACATTCTATATATTGGAATTTTGCAGCCAGTCATAGCTTCCATTTGGACTCCAGCTGCACTACCCAACCATCACCACACCTGTTGTGGTAGGATTTCGTTAGGAGCAGATATTCAAGTAAATATCATGGATTGGTTATTCTTCAACTTCCTCCTCAACCCATATCATCTTGACTGCTAACAGGAGACTTCATGCATATAGATGGGAGTGGGAATTCTAATCCATATTGAGTATGTAGGTTAGTTTTGTTCAGGAAGTTGTCCACTCTTAGACTGAACTGTGAGAAAGTGCAATACCACTATATACAATCAAGGAACACATTTTAACTAGCAGTATGGTCACATATTCATTTGTTTTTCATGCCTACTCACTGAAACCCACCCTACATATTCTCCCTGGTTACCAGTTATTTGCTGCCTTGGCAGCAAGCCCTGCTGCCAGTTTATTTCTGAATGAACAGCATTGCATCAGGTCCACAACCACACAGCATCATATGACACTTTTCTTAGCAAATGGAGATCCTTCTAAACTTTTGCCATTCTTAATGGATAACTACATACCACAAACTGCTGCTGTGTGCCACCCATTGAAGTACGACGTTGTGTATCCTGATGTGCTCTAACCAACAGCTGGACTAGTCTTGGTATAGCGCCTTGTTCACGCAAGGGAGCATGATTTGCTGGACAGAGTGCAAGATTGCGGATCAGACCAACTGTAGCCTGCAATTATAGGGAAGGTGGTTATAAAGCTTAATGACCTATGAAAAAACACAGGAGACCCTGCACTGAAATGTTTGCAGTCTCACCACCCTTAACAGACCTTCTCTTGGTCAGTTGCAGTTGATGCGCTCCCCCCATGGGATTGTACTTAATTGCCAGGGAGTCTTACCTTAATAAGAGGCCAGTGAGATGGAGGATGCAAGAGCTTAACCACCACTGGAAGTCCGTAATGGAGACGCACTGCATTTTGAGCCATCTCGGCTTCTTGATGCCTACTAGTGAGGTGACGGAGTGCACAAATGGCTGGCTCTGTGATGTCTTCCCTGTCACCAGCCCGGAGAACTGTGCGCACAAGAGCCTCAATACCACCAACTTGGCACACCATCATTTTATTCTTGTAGTTGTTACAAGTAAGGTTAGAAAGAATGCCAGCAGCACAGGTGACAACATTGATATCATCTGAGCCTAACAGCTGCACAAGGGTTCCCAGGAGGCCCTCCATGCCTTCCTGTAGGAAGAAAAGGTAGTTAGCCACTTCTTGTGCCACACCAATATTTTCTTTGCAAGCCAGTACTTCACACACTTTACCACTAACCACTATTGCCTTCTCTGGTAAACAGAACATGTCTATGGGATGTATTAGACACTTGCACTATCCCATTTTACGCATGGGTTGAATCAAACAAAGTTTCCTAAAGGATGACATAGCTGGTCATAGATGAATAAAGCTTGTCACAAGAGTACAAAAACAGCTGAAAGAGCAGGCTGTGGAAGCAAGTTCAGCCTGGCAATGAGGTTTACCAGAAACACTAGTTTTCTTATAACTGCCTGGACATTTGGGGGAAGGAAGGGAAAGGAGTAAAGTCAACCACTAAGTATCAAAGGTACACAGATGAACAGTCATTTACTACAGACTACATAATCCTAGGGTTCGAAGATACCTTGGCCGTCACCTAGTCCAATCCCCTACTCAGAGGAAGGACCTGCAACACCTGACACATGGTCATCCAGCCATTGTTGAAGTTCTTCCTCATGTCTAGCCTAAGTTTCAACTCATTGGTTTTCATCCTGGACTGAAATTTTGGATTCTCCCCAAGCTTGTAACAGACATCATCAGGAACCATCCAAAGCAAACCCTCCCCTCCATCTGTGTGACAGTCCTTCAGATACTGCCAGCCTCTCTCTCTCTCTAGGGTAAGCACACTAACTATTCCTCACAGGACTTCATTTCCAGACTCCCCACTGCCCTTCCCTGAACCCACTTTAATGTATCAACATCTTCAAACCTGGTGTCCAAAACTGGATGCAGTATCCCAAGTGAGATCTGACTAGTGCAATAAAGAGCATAACGATTTATGTCTTGATCTGGGACTGTGTCAATACAGCACAGCAATGCACTTGCTTTTTTGTACCACACTACTTACTGGCTCATGTTCAACTTAGTTCACTAAGATAACTAGATCTTTTTTTATACATCCTGCTGGCAACAGAGCCTCTTATCCTATATCTGTCACTCTGGTTTTCTGTTCCTACATGCAGAACTTTACATTTTTTCTCTGATGAACATCTCATGCATCATTTTGACTGATGCAGCCTGTCCAGATATTGTGAATTCTAATTCAGCCTTCTATGGTGTTAGCTATCATCCAGCTTTGTGTCACCTGCTAGTTTGACAAGGATCCCCTATACCCCATCATTCAGTTCATTTATAAAAATGTTGACCGCAGAGGGCCCAAAAAGAGCCCTGCAACACTCCATACCTCTCCCCAGGTTGACAAAGCCATTTAATAGCACTGGCATTCAAACCAATAGCCCTTCTAGACAGTAATTTCTACCGAACCCAAGGGTGAGACATGTATGGAAGAGTTGCTGAACTTTGGAAACACTGCCCACATTCCCTCAACACATTCCTAATCCTCTTCAGGGCAGAGCTGGGAAAAACAAGTTCTGCCAGTTTGCAGAAGCCAGCTGTTCACAGGAGTGAACTGTGCCTTGTGACATCACTCTCACCTCCCAGCTTATTTGGCAAGCAGTGGAGGGGAAAGGAGAAATTGACTATTGCTTCAAATGTACAACTAGAACTTTGAAAATAAAAGAGGGAACCATTTGCCTAAAGCATGGAGGTGTGGGTAGGGAAAGACCAGTGGCTGAATCAGAAAAAAGATCACTTGTGCACATAAGTAGCAGAAGAAGGAAAGTCAGGTTTGTTCACTGCCTGCATGTTACAGCATATAAATGATCTCCCAGGCCAGACTGCCATAGCATACTCTTCACTAGACACATGCATCTGTTAAGCAACACATGGCAATGGTATTCTGCCCTTTTCCGCACACACTGTCTCTTGAAATAAGACTATTCCTAAATCAGAAAACTAGAAAGGAGTATTTGCTAATACTTTCAAGTGCAGTTTAAGGTACTACACAGAAATTGAGAGATACACCTCCTAGCTGTAGCCAACCCAGGCTGTAGTGATGCAGGCAATTTCCTATCACATGCAAGGCTGCCAGGTGGCTTTTGGGGGGGGGGGGATAGCCAGGAAGACAGGCTGAAGTAGATGCCACCACCTTCCTTGTCATTTATCCAGAACTCCCCAGGCTTACTCTGGTGCAAGGTCATCAAAGCTCCCAGCCCCACGGAGCTGTTAGAGAAGGAGTAGGAAGACTGATCACTTGGCTGCAGCCAAGCAGAAACCCTGCCACTTCCAATTAAGCCATGGGCACAATCCTAACCAGGTCTACTCAGAAGTAAGTCCTATTTTCAATGGGGCTTACTCTCAGGAAAGTATAGTTAGGATTGCAGCCAAGGTCAATCTCCAGAATGTAGAAGGCCCCCCGCCCATACAAGCTCTGAAGACTTGCCTCTCAGGAGCAGCAGCTTTCCAGGTACTCAAAACCAAGGCATCCTGGGGCCACTGGGGAAACTGTACTATTCTAGGATTAGATTCATTTCAAGCAATATCAAGAGGGGTTAAGGAGTAAGGCACTACATAGCTGCCATTTTTAATCTACCCACTGTGGCCAACGTAGTTTCCACGTACCCAATTACAGCTCAAATATTCCCAAGGCTCATTTATCACTTACCTGCTTAGTTGCAGCATCTGATAGATTTCTAAGAGTCCAGAGACAATTCTGAACAAGACGCTGGCTTGGATCTGTAAGGTGGAGTCCCAAGGCCTGCATTCCACCTGAGAGATCAAGTAGGTATTTCAAACTCCAGGTCTTTATGCTTCACTCCTCCCTCCGGGACCCCAGACTCATACAGAAACAAGCACCCCCACTCTTTACCAACATGCACTTCGTTCAGACACATCTTGCGTTGTGCAAGTTCTCCATTTTGCCCATCTTGTTTAGTTATTCTAAACTGCAGGAGTAACTCACTGGACAAACTATTGATTCCAGTTCAGTGGTGTATTTCAATAAGTTGAGTGGCAGTGATTTAGAGCCATGCTGAGCTACATCCCAAAGAAGGAAACCCATGTCCACAAGGAGTACTCAGACATACAGGGTAATCGGGCTTTCTTTCATCTGCTATGTATTAAACTCTTTAGTCTCTTTGGAACACATTGATGTGCCATGAGAGTTTGGAGCACAGCAGTTGAAAATCACTGAAAAACTCTTCCTGGTTCTGCAGCTCTGTTTTTAGGGCAACTCAGTAGTAGCAAACTGCTTGTCCCTCTTCCTAGCTCCAAGGAGAGCTGCCCTAAAAACTGAAAGAACACAGAGCTGCAGAATCTGGAAGTGACATCAAAGAGGTGAAGACCAGAGAGGTCATTGTGCAGTAAGAACAACTTTGGAAAAATCACTGCTTTGGAAGAACTGGAAGACAACCACATCCCCCAATTTTATGAAGCTGTGAAGTCTCAAATATGACCATAATACCTTTATGTGGTGCTGGAAGGAATGTGACATTAAAATAGAAGGCCCCACATTGCATTTCTAAGCTAGTGGTTATGACATGCCAATGTCTACTAGAAAGTATCTCAACCTGAGAAATTCTGCTGACCTGGTTAGAAGCACCTCCCACATAGCAAGAAGACTGCAGCCTTCAGTTATCCCACACATAATTACAAGAGGAGCAGCAGTTGTGACATGGAGGCAACACACCAACCTTAAAACTAATGCTTCAGGTGGTACTTACCAGCTTCAACAATTGCTGGTTTGTTACTAGAGCAGACTGACAGGACCTTCAGTACTCTACTTGTGGTCCACAGTAATTTCTCATAAGTATAGGTTCTCATTATATTTACTAGAGCCTGGGGTCCTCCACTTGCAAGAATGATAAGCTGCAATAGAATGAGATTTTTTTAAAAAATATAGCTAACGACATAAATCTTATTGTGTGCTCCCATACAGGCTTCAAGGTACAATAAAGTAGACAATGAAGAACTCTCCATGTTGGAACCTTGCTAACCAGAGTACTGTGTCAACAATTCCTAGTGCCAACATTGGTCTTAGGTTGTCATACAGATTAAGCAAAAAATAATAATTTAATTTACCTTGCTCTCTTGATTGCCATAAGCAAGTATCTGAAGACAGTCTGTGGTAATGGCCAAAAACTTGACATTAGTCTTGTTGAGTAAGGCAACCATTTTCTGCAGGCCACCAGCTAGGCGAACAGCCATTTTGGCACCTTCTTGATGCAACAGAAGATTGTGTAGGGTAGTAATGGCATAGAAGAGTACAGAATCCACTGGAGAGCTGTAAAAGAAGCCCTAGTTAGTGAGCACCCAATCAAAACACAACATGCGTTATGAAGACAACTGTTGAGTCAACAATTACATACCCAAGCATTTTAACCAGAGCAGGAATACCTCCAGATTTGAAGATTGCCAGCAGGCCTTCACGATGATGAGAGAGGTTATGTAGTGTACCTGCAGTACAACGGGCCGTTTCCACATCATTTGTATTCTGCATGGTACGCACAATAGCAGATACCATTTGAGGAGAGCGCATGATAGCATGGCGAGAGGCTTCTTTTTTGGACAACTGATGAACCATAACTGCAGCCTTGTTTACCACCACCTAGAAAATACATCTGGCATTCAGATAAGCTTTTCAAACTTATTTCAGTCACTAAAGAACACCACAGGTACAAGTAGCACTATAAAGATGTACACTTCCAATGTAGTCTATGTGTTCCAGCTATCAATTCCAGGCAGGCTCACACTAACAATCATCTACACAAAAGTGACAATTACATGCACATACCTGGTCCTCATCATTCAAAAGCTTGGTCAGTTCTGGGATGGCACGAGTTGCAAGTTCTGCATCATCCTGATAGTTTATCAAGTTAACCACAGCATGTTTTAACATCTGGGATGGTTCCGCCAGACGCTGCACATTTGTTGGGTGGGCAGCATCGAACTGTGTTGATGGGATCTGCATGCCTTCATCCAGTGTTTCCGGAAACATGGCAGCACGCACTCTCTGTGCTCTGGTCATAGCATACTGTCCATCAATGTCTGAAAAGGAGTAAGTACTTGGCAAGTAACTGAAAAACAAGATGTGGGCAATTCATAAGTTCGTAAGATTACTTACCAGCAACCTGCTCCTGGGTGAAGGGCTGAGAGAATCCCTGTTCCCACTCGTACAGAACTTGGCTGGTATCAACATCTTCATCTTCAGGGTTTCCCTTGCCACTCAAAGAGGGAGCTGTTGTTGTGGCACCAGAGTGGATACCAGAATCCAGGTACGACTGTTGTTGCCAGTGGCTAACAGCTGCTTTTCTGTCCGGCTCCATTGCCATATCTAACTCCATCAAATCAGCTGCAAGGAATCAGCATTTAAAAATATGAGCTCATACACATTACATAACTTTAACTAAAATTCCAACATGTATAAAAATGCAAATCATATTAAATATCTAACCAATATTAGAAAAGCATAATTGGTTCAGGTTAACATGGCAACTAAACTGCATCATTAACTTATTACAATTGCTATGGGAATTTACAAGCAAGCTCCAAAAAAAGGAAGGTTAAAAAGATGCTTAAAAGGTTCTACAACAGTAGCATGACTTCCACAAGTTATAGGATTAACCAATGCCAGTTAGACAGGGATACAGGATTGAGGTTGTGGAGCTGTGCCATGTTTACCAAGTCTACCAATAAGCCTGCGTGGATTTGAACCTAAAGCAGAAGATGGCAAATTTAAAGGTTCATTTGCAATGAAAAGCAGAATACCTCTTTAAGGTGAGCCTAAAATCATGGTATAATGAAGTTACTGGGAATATCCAGATTCAGCACATCCTTGAAGATTTCTTGGCATCCAGAAAATACTTAAGATTTGTTATTCAGGCCTAGAATGTCCACATTTTAACTGTCACCAAGATGAATGGTCAACAACCTGATTTATACCTATACATACCTTGTGTTGCCATGTTCCTTGAGGTGCTCCCAAAATTATGGTCTGCTCTCCTTCAGACCCTAAAAAAGGATATATAGTTCAGGCTTATGTTGAGTTTAGTAACAGAATTTTAGAATCTGTTCTACCTGAAGTTCAACCAATAAAATCAGTATAAAAGGAGGAAGGTTATTAGTCAATTTCAACCAGTAACTGGACCAATAAATCACCACTGCCATAATCCAAAGGCTTGCTTGAAAAAGAGCAAACTGCACTATAAATTGACAGCATCAAGAATCACCAGATGATTAGGACTAGTGGATATCATATGACTATATCCCAAATATCACCTGCACACAGTACTTCCCCATACAGTAGAAAACATTAAGACCTCAATTTTGGCCTGTTTTGCTGAGCAATCTGTATACTTTGTTTCTACCTACAGAATTAATGCTGTTTCCTGCCAAATCCTTTGCAGAGCCAATGTTCCCTATGAAGTCTTCTGATCTTAACTGGAGTTGAGGGATTAGGTTATTGGAAGACAGGATGGCTACTCAATGAGCAGTATGATACTCTACTTTCTACTGGGGTTTACACAACTCAAGAGATGTTAAAACCAGAGCTAAAACTATGCCCATTATGCTTGACAGCAGAAAAGAATTAACCAGAACCTAATTGGTTTTACAATCTTGCAATTACATGTCAAATATGCAACCTAGTCTAATTTAAGTTATGCCCCAAACACTGGACAGACTTGCCCAGCCTTTAAGAATGCCAATGAATACTTTTAGGATTAGTTAAATGCATTCTAGATACATTCATGCAACCTGAAAAGCAACACTGAATGCTGCCAGGATGGCAACTTGGTAGTTTAAAACTTGCAATCATGCAACGCACTACTTTGTAGTTCAAACCAAGAAGGAATGCTGTCATCCTATCATAGTCTGAATAAACTTTATACAGATACTCTAATCATGATTTATCACACAACATAAACTGAATAGGATTTTTAATCCAAACCTAGTTTCTAGAGAAATTATGAGCAGCTGGGAAAGCTAAATTCACACTAAATTCCTAGTCCTGCCATGAAAGGACATACTAAAAACCTACTTGTAATACCTGCCTCAAGTTCAGATAAGAATGCAAGAAAAGCTGTCCAATTCATCCAAGGGTAATCATCCTTTAGGACGAATATCTTCTCATTTTTAAGTTTTTCCCAGTCTTCCTGTCTTTGACTTAACACATTCCAGTCCCTTTCTTTGGAAAAGGAATTTAAGCACTCCCATGCCAAACATGCATTATGCAACAAAAGTAGAAAGTCAGCCCAAATCTGATGTAGTTCTGTACAAACTGTTTTGTGGTTCCAAAATATGGAGGCTAAAGTCAGATGAATTCCTCACCCAATGCAACAGTAATTCTTCTATGCAATCTTTTTGCTTGAAATATTAATTCCAGGCTCCTGAATAGACAACATTTATGAGCAAATGGTTCTTAGATTTGTTAAGTCACTGCTTCAATTCAATGTATATTCTATAATTTACATTCTAATCACACTAAGCATAAATACTAATATGGTTTTGGAAACACTTGGGAGTTTAGGAAGTACAAGCACCTTCCATTTTACATGTGTCTGATTTAAATATTTGTGGAAGAATGTGCCTGCTTAATACCAAAACCTAGTTGACCTATGTTACTCCAAAAAACTGTATGTGTAAAACTTCCCATGTGCTCTCATGCTTGGCTGACAGTGCGCATTTTCAGGTACATGTTTGAGAAACATACTGCTTTTCAAAAACACAACCTCTGTAAAATAAGAGATAGGTGTACTATGTGCCATTTAGGTCATTTAATTCAATAAATCTATCACCTTTTGCTTGTTATTACACTTACAAAAGAATCTCCCCTCTACTGTCAGATAATCTTCAGATTTGACATTATGGCAAGTTCAGAACAGTACAGCTCTTCTGAAAATTGATTAGCACCTTTCAGTGTTGATTTGTTACATTGAAGTCAACCCAAGGCAGGCTTGTATTTCAGTGCAGAAACTAATTTTTTATCTAGCTGTAATAAGTATGAACTCAAGAAGCAAATATGTGGAGAAACAAGCCTAATAGCATATTCAAATTAAGTTTTAGGTAAGATTAGGTGTTGATCAGGCAGTAAAGATGAAGCAAAATTTAACACTTTCTTAAAATGCATACATGTAGCCATCATTACAACATCTCATTTAACAGAATATTAGTAATCAAGGAAGTTGGGACACTTGCATTCATTTTTAGCAAGACATATGCCACCTTTTGACTTCCAGCTTCCAAGGACTTCCCTTTATAGCCATTTTATCAACTGTTCAAATTTGCACAAGTTAGCAACCTTCCAGTTTTCAACCTAACAGCCAAGGGACACATCAAATTGTACATAAAGAACCCAAGAGAGACTTATACAACATCATTTTAACAGATGAGACCATGAACACAGGTACAATGGAGGCTAAAGTCCCTGGGTGTGAAGTAACCCAATTCATGGGAATGCATGCAATAGGTGCCAATGTGTTTATCAGCCCCCAGCAATACTGACTTGCTGTCACCAGTGGCAAATATGCAGAGTACAGTAGCGTTCCATTTTTCCTATGGGGAAAAAGGTTTGGAGACAGATCAGCCAAAAAAATGGAATCCCTCAGTAGTTTCCTGCAGCTATGATCTAGTTCAAGGGTGTCCGAAGTTTTGGCAGGAGGGCCACATCATCTCTCTGACACTGTGTCAGGGGCCGGGGAAAGAAAGAATTAATTCACATTTAAAATTTGAATAAATTTACATAAGTTTACATAAATGGCTATATTAAAGATGAACTTATATGAATGAATGAAGGTCTTGCAATAGCTCAAGGCCTATAAAAGGCCTTGAACAAAGCAAGGCTGGCCTTTCCTTTGCTGCCACTACTGCATCACAGACATGAAACAGCAAGCAGTGGAGGAAGCCCTCATCCCACAGCTCACGCAAAAAGGTCAAACAGTTGCCTTCACGCTGAGAGCAGTTGTGCCGGGCCAGTGCGGGCTGCAACAAATCTCTGGAGGGCCAGAGGTTCATTGGAGACTGGGGGTCCCTGAGGGCCACATTGAGAGGCATATGGCCCCAGGGCCGGGGTTTGGGCACCCCTGATCTAGTTGCTAAAGACTCAATGCTCATGAGCAGAAGTTGGTTCCTTCAGTGATAACTAAACAAAAACACATAACACCACTTTCTGCACCTTAACTTAGGAAAACACCAAAATCTGCAAAAAAACCTAACTCATTTTCTCCTACCTCTATCAATTAGAGTTGCTAGATAGGTCATCCTGCCATCTGGAATATACTGCAACTCTTATTCCTAAAATTAAATTTTTAAAATGAAGCAACATCTTAAAGCACTAGCTTTAGCCTGAGAAATTGAAGCTACTAAGACTGTCATCTGAAAACTTGTAGTAAGAAGTTATTTTTAACCTACATATCTCCCCACCCACTTTAAAAGGGGATCTTCACATTATTTCACTAACACATATTTGTAGGTTATTACTAACAGCAGCAAAAGAAATTTTTGGTTTGGAAACCAACCTTCAATTTACATGCATCCATGTCATATTGAACATTTTTCACTTATCCCTTCCTGGGGAAAATTAAACAAAAATCCTGCAGTTACAGAAACTAACTGTAAGTTCTTGTGGTACCAGTTTCCAAACACTACCATGTCAGCAAACCTGGTTAATGCGTTTACTAAACTATGAAAGCAGAATGGAAATAGAGCTTCATGGTCTTCCTCAACATCCATCACCTGACAAGGTATATTCCCTCAGTTACAAGAGAAATGAGGGAGATAGTCCTCCTGAAGGTTATAATTTTATAAGCTGTGTCAATATGTCCACTAAGTAAAGCAATCCCTGTTTGTCAGTTTAATTCACAAGGCCACTGTGAACGTCATAGCTGTATGGGGATTTGAACTTACTTCTCTACTCTGACACCAACTTGTGCCCCGTTTTCCAAACCAGATTCTACATGAACACTGCACTCAGGCAGAGCTCTTTAAATCAGTCACATTTGGAAGGAATCAGAAGTCTGTGCACCCATGTTTGCTCCTTTACTCACAACTAATTGTTGCCTACAGTTTGCAAACACCCAGGTTTCCTAGTCTTGGTTTTTTCACCCAATTGGATTGTGACATGAAGTATACAACTAGAATCAGCGCTCTGCCTCTATTGGACTTCTGCTCTTCCAGCCATCAGCCCAAGTACATTCTCAGTGTATATGCTGACCCATGCAGTGCAGGCATACTTTGTCAGTTACAAGTAGGTACTAGTACACCATACCCATTTGGTCTCTAAACCTCATGCAGTTTTTTCTGCGAATATGGAAGTCTAATTCTTTAGATACATGTATAACTGAAGTGTTGCTAGCAAGTCAATACTGTGTCCGCAGACTGTTTTAATTAAGTACATTACTCATACGGACACATGAGAAGCCATACCTTTTGTTCAGTTGAATTCTTGAACCATTTTATTTTACCACCTTGTAGTTTTCCATTTGTGCTAGTTCTCTAAAATCTACAAAAACAGTCGACAAGTTTGGTCCAGCCAGCATAATACTAGCAAGAGGTGGCAAGTGTATTCATGTCTAAAGTCGCCTTTCCCAATCCAAGCTTAACACAAGACACTATCTTTCAACCTTGCATCAGACAATGACAGTGGCATCAAGTTCTACACTGCAGATCCCAGGTAAAATTTTAGGATCAGTTCAGCAGTAAACAGAAAATTCACTGTTTAACTTTTGACACCTATAGGGATTTATGCCAAGGTTTGGGATACAACCCATAGTTCCTTAGATAGCATGTACTACAGAGTTTAACTGCAACTATTGAAGTCTTGGTTTCAAGACTTCAATAAAATCTTATAAAGGGACAAGTGAAACATTGTTACTAAATATAATTAGTTTTATAAATCATATGTCAATAAACATTTACTAATTCAATGAATCATCACCAAGTATTCCCATTACTGATCCTTGGAGCCAAGTGGTACAGCACACGCATTTATTTTGATCTCAATATGGCCAAGTTTAATCCAGTAGCAGCATTACAACATTTACAGGTTACCCAGCTAAGACAAGTAGGGCATACAGCAACCTTATAGCCCAATTTGAAACCTAAATTAAGAAATACGCAAGGTAAAAACCAACTGTCTCAATTGTACAGCATAAGCTGTTCATTTCCAGTCCTGATCATCAACACCAGCTCGAATTCTACATGCAGCAATACTGTACCCAAGCATCAAACTGCAGGTGTAGGACTAGATTCATTCAACTCCCCTTAACTGCTGGAGCTTCCATTATATTTGAAAGCTGTTCAGTCTGACCAGAAACATAATAGGAACTCACTGTCTTGTGCTATCAAACAGATACACTACCGTCCCTCATAAAGAGAATTTACTTGTCCCTCTATCACTGTACCATGTCACTAGTTGAATTATTCAATCCCTTAAAGCAATTCAATCAACCAACCGGTTTCTTGACCTTTAAAAAGTAGTTCAGATCACAGTACACACTGTTTAAGCAACAGCCAACCAGACAATTTCTTTCACTCATCATATAGGGATACTACCCTGTTAGATCTAGAGACCCAAGTTTGCATATGGAAGCAGTCTCACACAGAGTATCAAAAATATTTTGCTCATTTTAGTTGGTTTTCCAATTGTCCAGATCTTTTTGACATGTACAAATAGACTCTGATCTGATACCTAGGGATGTTTGTTTTTGTTAAAAACACATAGAAACACAACACACTGCCTTTTTTGGTGTTAAAATATCCCAATAAAAAATACAAAACACCACATTTTGGTGTTTAAGGTATTTTCCAGAAGTTAATATCTTTCCAGTTAAATACTATGGCTGTATCTGCTGACACTATCAGCTACTTAGTATATTTTAAAGCAATTATAATTTATAATTATAATGTATTAAAATGCACCCATGGAATAAACATACATACCACAATTTCCTATTTTAATCAAGAAATTTTGAACATCAGCAAAACATCCATACTCATAACATTTGTAACATTTTTATGGGTTTAAATTCTCAGGATGCAGCTCAAGTTACAAAAGGAGTGGCTAAGAAAATTTAGGGCAATCGGTAAAATAATAACTTTAAAAATAATAACTTTATTTTTACCCCGCCTTTCTCCTTGAAGGGACTCAAGGCAGCTTTTATTAAATTATGGTTAATAAAATACTCTTTCATCAACTTAAGCCACTTCTACAAAACAGGCTATAGATGTTACCTAGCCCTCGTTCAGAGCTAGACAGTACCTTGTTTTGCTGAGTTCTATCTTCTGATGACTAGCTGACAGGTGAAGAGTCATTTTCCAAGTGCTTTTTGCTGCCATGTTACTCCTGCACACGAGCTACTGTATTCAGCAGGATTCTCTCAACTGAACCTATGCTGTCACAACATCTATACAGAACATGTATACTATGTCCAAGCAGAGGTAACCTAGGTAGCACTATATTTTAGCTCCATTTACTCAAACCTCATTTCATGAATTTGTTTATTTCAATATGAAAAAATTCCAAGTCAAGATCAGGAAGTTAAGCTATGTAGTCATGTTTTGAAATTCCACAAGCTTGGCAGAAGTCCTAAGATGAAGTCTATAATTCTTCAGCTGGTTATCAGTAAAATACACACTGCAACTTTTAGAAGACATCCTACCACCACTGCCAGAACAACATTTGAACAATAGCATATGATTTCCCTACAGGAAAGATTATAGTACCATCTCTCTCCTCATCCAAGTGTTTAAGCAGAAATAAATCTTGTTCAAAGTGCAACTCTAAAGACTGCTAAATTGTGGAAAGGACATTCTAAAGACCCCTGTGTGATTTAATTCCAATTCTTCCAGCTCATTTCTTCCTGTGAAGTGTAACTTAATACACAATATTTTAAAAAATATTGGCCATGGAAGTTTTTACATAGCTTGGTAGCTCTGATGTTTCAGTTAGCAAAATCTTGGCCTGCCCATTGCAATTATAGGTATTAAATATAATCATTACAGCCTTGTAAGCCAGCTCAGTTATAGAAACTTCCCATCATGGGAACCTTGTTGCACAGGGATAGGCAGCCTGGTGCTAAATGAAGTCAATAGAGCAGTTAAATACTTTCTGTTTCAAGAGGGGAAATAACTAGTGATGCCAATACAAGAACGGTCCATGAAGTCTCATCTATTTTACAACTTTATACATTAAGCAACTGTAAAGAGAAGCAGCACTCAGACTACTTTAGACAGTTGGGAAACATTCCAATCTATGCATCTCCAAGTGTTAGCATTTGGAAGGTTATCAGGAGACACTGCAGCTGTTCAATTACTTTCCAGAAAGTTGCAAGCCCACATTTTAACAGAAAAAAACTAAACAGTGGGTCTAGCCAGCTGAACCAATTGTTTCCTCTCCCTGAGTGCAAGGATGCCTGAAGCTCAGAACTCCAGACTGTCATTTTCTGAAGACTTTCCACTAATATTTTAATCCAACATGTAGACATTTCCTTCTGTTAGTTTTACCACCACCTTGGTATTGTATCTCACCAATTTTCTGGAGCAAGTAGTTAACTGCCTCCAAACCAGTTAAATTAAGTTAAGTAGTTAAGTTGCCTTAACTACTTAACTTAACTTACTTAACCAGTTAAGTAGTTAACTGCCTCCAAACCAGTTTAACTCCAAACCAGTTAAACAAGCAGAGCTTTGTAAAGTTTTGTTGAAGACATTCCCAACAACTCAAAAGTTTAAATCCTACTTCAGTTCACCTGAACTAGGATAAATTTGCATTACGTGTAAAGGAATATGCAATACACTGTACATGAGCGTATGCTTCTGACTAAATGTAGATATCTTGAAGAATTAAGTTTGCAGAAGTCTCCAACCACATGGCTATGTAGCAGTTAACATCTGCAGCTGCAGTGTCTGAAGCAGCACTTAAGCCTGTAGTTCCCAAACTTTTGACTGGTGGCTCCCCATTGGGGCTAGAATTCTATATATTGTATAGGGAAGCAGGTTTTCATGGGGATGATGCGTCTCCCTGATATGTTTCCACATCTCACAGTTTGAAAACCATTGCCTTAAACTGAAGCTAGAATAAGTGAATGTTTTGGATGACCTGCCCATTGTTAATTATAGGAACTTAAAAGCTTGCCATATTAGATCTTACAGCATTCAAGCACATACTACTGTAATTAGAACGTGTTATTCCCCCCCCCCCCGGCCTTCCACACAGTGAGAGAAACTCACAGTGAGAGTATTATACTGTACTATAGTTCTGCTTTCTGTACTTTCTCACCATTTCAGTCTTAACATGCAACTGCTTGCCAAAAGTATCTATACACTTTTAACCCTCAGTTTAACAGATATCATTATTCTGGCTTTCAGCTCTGACTCTATTGATGTCACCTATGCATCAAAACTGTGATATTTGTTAACTGAATCTAAATACAGGAAACAATGCAAATTCTTAGACAACTGTATAGGCACCTCGCAATTAATGCAATAGTTGCATTCTTGGAAATCTGTGTGTATATTAAAAAACCATAGATTTTTTTTCCCACAGGAACCTATGTAAATTGCATATTCCGACTGGTGATTTCTGCTTGTCCAAGGTGGTGCAGGAGGAGGGTTGAGGAAGGAGGCTACAGGGAGTGGGACTAGCTATGTATGTTGATGGCTGAGAAAGCAACAATGAAAACAAAGATGCCAGTAAGGAAAATGAGACGGTAGTAAGCAGCTCCAAGTACATTTTTTCCCTTTGACTTTAGAGGAGACTACCCTCCAAGAGGCTGCCAGCATTTAATGGGGTAGCTCATTAGCAGCTAATTGCGTTATTGCAAGAATTGCCAATGTAAAGAACGGTTCAGGTATTAATTTGCAAATTGCACTATTTCAAAAATATGTAAGTCAAGAGATGCCTGTATTTGCTCAACTGTTACAAGACCCTTACATAGATGAACTTTGTTTCAAGGTTAAGGCTTAACACTGTGTAGCCACAGAAGGGTTTCTTGATGCTTTTATACACTCAAGGGTAGTCAACCCAACCAACCCCTTGAAGTTTTTTGCAAGTCCCATCTTGCATGCTATATTTTAGACTTGTAGCAGCTTATTGGTTATTTAAAACAGCTGCTTTTCACAACAAAAATATTTACAATTTCTGGTAATAAAACTGTTGACTTACATGGTCCTAGTGCTTTAGTTTTAACTATGAAATTATAAATTTGACACAAGTCTTCCTGATAAGCCCTCTGTAGAAGAACCAAGAGTGCAATTACCTTACCTCAATGCCAACTACTTGTTCGCAAGTTACAGGATCACACACTGTTCCTCTAGACTAGACATCTTAATGCAGTATGATAGAAAATCATAATTAGGGTTTAACAGTAGCAATCTAAAAACATGACTTTATAGAAAGCATACCTCATTGCAGACTCTAAACATTGAGCAGCTATCCATTGTGAACTTACTGCTATTAATAAACCAAGTTCAGATTAGAGAACCAAGCTGCCATGCTAATAGATAAGGTCACCTAACTTTACTCCTCCACGGGAAGAGAAGCAAGTTTAACCCAGGTACAGCACATAAGACAACCTTTTTGGTCCTTAACTTTTTGCAAGTTGTCAAGTACAACAATGTAGTATGGCTCAGTGAAAGAGCAGGGCACAGAGCCAAACAGTTTAGTTCAGATGTCAGCTGTGCTATAATAATTTGCTCTTCTCTCAACTGTATGAAGCACTATACTAAGTCCCCAACAGAACCCTGGAACCTAACCTGTATTTAAATTGAAACATCTCATTCTTGCCAGCCCAACACTATTGCATGTGTGCAAAAGCACCATCAAAGGACATACTGCACCTACGTAAAAGTACCAGGGCAACCTTCCATAGAGAGCCAGTGTAGTTATTTTCCTCACAGAAGACAATGATTATTCTGTAAGATTTAAGACAGTATCAGTGTGAATGATAAATTCACGGTTAATTTTTCCTACACTGAATTGACTTCATGAAGGAAACATGAAAGGCAGATTTACAGCCCAATCCTATGCATGTCTACTCAGAAGTGCCAAAGAACACAATGGGACTTACCTCCCAGGAAAGTGTGTATATAGGATTGTAGCCTTAGAATGTCATGTGTAACTCTAGGTTTTTATGCTACATGCCACATGCAATGAACGCATCCATGCAGTATCACAATGAATTATACACTACATATAAGAAGTTAGGTGCTACTAGGTTTTCCTATATGAAACTATTTTCTCTGCTCCCTTTAAGCATATAATGTAAACCGATTAAGCCCTTCAACATTATAGCACAACATTTCTAAACCAGGGTTGAAAATTTTCAAATCTGAATACCAACATCTAGTCTCAGTGAGTTGGAATGACTGGGAATGTAGATTTTCCTCAGTTATTGTCCAAATTAGACATTTTTCAAACTGATAACTAAAAAGTTGTTGACAAATTCAGAAAGTAATATCTATTCCAGACAAACCTTTAACTTATACACACACCATGCATCCCAAGTGCTATCCTAAAATTCCACCAAACATCCCTTAATTCTTCAAGATTGGATTGCCACCCCTGATTAACAGTTTACAGCATTTAACCATAAACAAGTTAAACTGTGCTCTATGTGGCTTACTCACAGGAAGGTATGCATACAATTGCAGTCCAATTAAACATATATAGTGTGCTACAGGTAAGCTATTTGCCATAATACATTAAAAAGAATGAAGCTATTTGAGGTGCTCAAACTCAATGAGATTGGTAGCTCTAAATGTAGCAATCAATAGAAAAAAACTTAGCCTTTAGAAGATGTGCTTCATATTTATTCTTAGTTCAAATTTGATTAAAACCAGTTATGTTTCTCAATATCCAATAAAAGAAAACTCAACTCCTATCAAACTATCAGGATTGGATACCACACATGCTCCAAAATATTCTATTGAAACTAAACTAGCAAATTAGCGTATACTGAACTAAATCTTATTTTAGATCCTTCCTGCTCCCTATTGTCCTCTATTCACCTGCAAGCTTGAGAAAATACAATAAAGTCAGTTTTAGAATAAATTATCATACTAGATGCCAAATCTTCACATTTACCACCTGATCCTATGTATGTTTACTCAGTGTTACAAAATACAAACACACAGGTACAACCTTCAATTAATCTCTGTGATCATAATATGTTAGAAGCTAACCAGTATTTGTGCTATAATTTTGAAATTGTAGAGTATGCTGGAAAAATGCAAATACTAACTGTGCTTCACATGCACCAAGGAGCAGAGCTTGTTGGGCTTGCATATAACAACTTTCCAATGCAAAGAAGAAGAAAGTTATAATTAAAGTGATGTGTATTTCAAATACTTCGTCAAGTACCAGCTTGTTTTCTGGTATGTCATCTTTTAATGGTGCTCCTGTTTCTTACCAGTGCTTAACTGAAACTCACTGTTTACAAGAACTATAAAAAACTTACATGTTACACAAAATCACTCTACAAACCTATGAGCTTATTATTTAAGGCCTTTTAATTTTTTTAGAACAGCAAATAAGAGGACCACTCATCTATTTGTCAACATTCAATTGCATACAGATTTATACTACAAACCGCACTGCATACAGATTTACACTAGGAACCGCACTGCTTGCTTAACAGCAGTTGAACACTGCTGAAGGATAAGAAAAACTTTCCCAAAGCTTTCCCAAGCCTAAATGGCTACATTTAGGCATGCAGTCATTTCAAACTTCTGTCACAATCCCATACACACTTACCTGAGAGCAAGTTCCATTAAACTGAAGTAGATTTACTTCTGAGTAGGCATACTCAGGCTGCATTGAAGGTTGAGGCCAAACTTAGTTTGGCCAAAAAAGGTTTACTAAATTGTCTAACCTAGGTATATCTGCATGTAGGGGTGTGACCTAAACTTCACTAGTTTAGTGAAGCTTGAATGGCATCTTACATTTAACCTTAGTATGTTTGTCACACTCCACATAGATCAAAACACTGTCTCAGCTCTGCTGTTAAATCATTTTGCACATTTTCCAAGATCCTTTTTATACTGTTCCAACTTCCTGCACTATTACTTTGCCCATCTGAGGAACAAGGAAAACCAAATTTCCAAAGATGTCTTATATCAGAGTAATGGCTGCTCGAAAACACTGAAAATAAGCAGAAAGCTAGTATGTACAGTGGCTGTGGAAGTGTTACATATTGTTAAAACTATATCTGCCATAGACAACTGGGGAAAACTATCACCTTTCATTTTATTGCAATTTAGTTAGTGGCAGATAGTGGCATCATTTTGTCTGAGCCGAACTTAAATCTCTGCATAAAAAAGAACATATTCAAGCATCTTCCTAATGGGAAACCTGACCAACACAACATTTCAGCTTTCCTAAGGTGTTGCTCACCACCAGATTTACCACTGACATACTTTGCCTCAAACTCTCAACATCAAGGTCGCCTCCACTGCACTCAAAGAAACCCTTTGCTGGTCAAGAACACATCTACACTATCTGCCTGGAGTCTTCCAATCGGCTTCACTTACACTGAGGTCCAGACTGGCAGGAATTCGAGTAGCCCAACTACCTTGGCTAGACAAATCAGGAGTGCCTCTCCTGCAAAATATGTTTGTTGACCCAAGACAAAAAAAAAAGTCCACAATGCAACAGATATCTGGTGCCGTGGACTGCAGCTAGGCTATGAAGTTAATTACACACAATCCAAACAAACCCGAGACTCTTCCCCGCCTTCCCCCCCCCCTTTGAGCATTTGTGGGCGAAAGCCTTGCCAGTAAGTCCGCCTGAAATGGCTCAAACCTAATCAACCTTTCGCAGTGATCTATTTCAACCTCACCCCCAAAAGCCACCCTTCCCAAGCTACAATCCTAACCACACTTTCCTGGGAGTAAGTCCCATTGAACACAATGGCTTACTTCTGTGCAGACCTGCCTAGGATTGTGCTGCCAGTCCCCAGACGGGAGTACCACACAGCCTGCTTCGGACCTACAGCCACTGCTCTACTGCATCTGCCTCCCACCCAACCCAACCTTCCCTTCGCCCCGACACCACAAAAAGCACAGGATGCAGCCTTCAGCCGCCCAGGCTCACAGTCCCTCGACTTCACTTCCAAAGAGGGAGGGGAGTTGCACAGAAAAAGATCTGGATACCCCCCCCCCAGAAGACCACACATTCTGCCTTGTACAAAAGCTGCCCGCTGGAACTTATACTCCACCCACACAAAACACACACACACGGGTCGGAGGGGGAGGAAGGGGGCACCCACCCATCCCCCAGCCTCAGAGTTCAACCCCCCCACTCCCTCTTACTCCCCCAACCTCAGTCTCATCCCCCCTTTCCACAGCCTCACAGAATCTTACCCCACTCCCACCTATTTCAACCTCAGAGTCTCAACCCCCTTCTACTCCCCCCACCTCAGTCTCATCCGCCCACTTTCCCCCACCTCAGAGTCTTCGGGCTCTGTCCCACACAAATGCAACCCCCAACCCCTCCACCACCCCAAAGCAGAGGTCACCAGCAAGCCCCCCCACCTCCAAGGGAAGTGGGGCTCCCGCCTCGCGACTCCGTTACCCCCAACTTCTATGGGGGGAGAGAGCCAAGCTGAGGGACGAGGCAAGCAGGCGGGTGGGTGGGTGCAGCGACCCCCAACCTGAGCCGCTACCCGCTGAGGGAAGGAGCGGGACCCACCACCACCCACGCCCAAGAAGTGGAGCCCAAGTTTCTGCGAGGAGGGAGCCCCCGGGCACCCGCACCGGCGGGGAGGCGAGCGCGCAGGCTGCCCCGCGGCTCCTCCTCCTCGCCAGAGCCGCAGCACGGGCGACGCAGGCGCCTGCCCCTTCTCACCGCGCCCGCGAGAGCTTCCCCGCGTCCGCCGCCGCCGCCCGCGACCCGAAGAGAGAGAGGCTTAAAATGGCGCCGCTCGCAAGGAGCCGCTTATAACCAGTGCAGGAACTCGACTGTATCCTGCCGCCACCGCCTCCTCGCCGGGCCGGGCGGGCGCGCGCGCACGCGCAGCATTCCACAGGCAGCCCCGCCCACCGCCGGGCAAGGAAAGGGGTGGAGAAGTAGTCCCCCCGCCCCTCGCGCGGCCAGGCGGAGGGAGACCAGCCTGCGCAGAGGCAGGCAGGCAGGCAGGCAGGCAGGCGGGAGAGGCATTGTGGGAGCTGGGAAGGCAGGGGGTGGAGGGAGGCGACGCTGGCGGGCAGCTGGGGGGGGGGTGCAGCGATCCGGCAGGCAGCGGAGGTGTGATAAGGCTGGGGGGTTGCCGGCAGAGAGGCACCTTCGCCTGGAGGCTGCGAAGGAGGCGAGGTTCCCGCAGCCTGCAGAAGTCGCTGCTCAGGGCTGCGGCAGGCGGCTGGCTGCAGGGTGTGCTTCCCTTAAAGGTGCAGCCTCAAAGTTCCCTCTCACCTCCCGGGTCCTCTCCTAACAATAACATAGCAGCCTTTGGAGCCCGAGTCTGTGCACGTCTACTCTGAAGTAACTTCTACTATAGTCAGTGGGGCTTACTCCCAGGAAAGCGTGGATAGCATTGTAGCCTCAGAGCCCAAGCCCATGCATGTCTACTCAGAAGTAAGCCCCAGTGTGCATAGACTAGTAGCCTCAGAGCCCAAGCCTATGCGTGTCTACTCAGAAGTAACTCCTTGTAGGGGCTTACTCCCAAGAAAGTGTGGATAGGAGTAGCCTCAGAGCTCAAGCCTATGCGTGTCTACTCAGAAGTAACTCCTTGTAGAGTCAATGGAGCTTACTCCCAGGAAAGTATGGATAGGGTAGTACAAGCATGTCTACTCAGGAATAAGTCCTATTATAGTCAATGGGGTTTACTTCCAGGAAAGTGTGGCTAGGATTGCAGCCTTATTTCCCCCTCCCCCCTTTTTCAGTTCTGGAAACTGGAGGAGGGTATATTAAAACGCGTGTGTGTCTCTCAGTCGAGGATTATTATTCAGACCAGACCAATCAACGGCAATTAAAAAAACAACTCCCTTCTGCTTTGGGGTTCCCGCAGCAGTGCTACAAACTTGCTTTCCCAAGAGGAACAACATAGAAACGCCTCCATTATAGCTGTAAAGCAGAAATCTTCCAAGCTAGAGCCCAATCCTAGGCATGTCTACTCAGAATTAAGTCCCATTAGAGTCAATGGGGCTTACTCCCAGGAGAATGTGGACAGGATAGCAGCCTGAGAGCCCAATCCTATGCATGTCTACTCAGAAGTAAGTCCCATATAGTCAATGGGGCTTACTCCCAGGAAAGTGTGGACTTAGTTTGGGTTTCTTCCCCCACCACCCCGTTCCTCCAACCTGATGTACTCTTTGCATTGCTGAATAAGAAGTTTCTTGCAGTACAATCCTACTATGCGCGCCTACTCAGAAGAAAATACCTATTGTATTCAATAGGTACTTTCCTGCCAGGAAAGTGCGTGCGATGGCAGCCTGAGATTTCTTTCAGCCACTCCTTAAAAACTTAAGTTACTCCTTCCCAGGAGACTGCGGGGGGGGGGGGGGCTGGCTTACATAGGCGGAAACGCCTTCTGCCATTCCTTCTCAAACATGTGCCCGGAGCAGTTGCCAAAGCAAATAACTACTTTCCCGATGGTTTTGATGGACACACACACAGACACAAAACCCTCCCTATATTTTAAAACAGGAGTTTTATATCCGAGGATGTGGGGTAGATGATGGTACTAATGTTTTGATTACAAGAATCAGAAGTATTTTTACATACATAGGTTTTTTTCTTTGTCCAGAAGTATGTTCCTTTTGCCTTAGTATTGGCAAAGTATAGTTTTTATAAGCTAGATCCTTTCATACACACACGTTATGTATGATTTAACCCATTTCTGCTCAGCCCACAGATGTACACGTTTGATCCCTGTTGCATATATGCAACGTTGGGCAGATATGACTTTTAAGTACGTATAACTTAAGATCTAAAAAAAAGGGTAATGTATTTATATATGTCTCGGTTCATCTTAGTAGGTGTATAGATTCTACCTTTTAAAGGATGTCCTACGTACTAATGTTCCCAGTTCGTAAGATCCTTGACCTGGCAAACAGATCCACAGACCCCTTTTACACCGAAGTAGTACTTGGGTTTTATGTCTGCTTTTATCCCTGTTGTTCCTTCACATGGGCTTCCCTTTCAGGGGGACGAAATGGATTCAGGGTGGACTTGGGAGCTGGGTTCATAGAATAGTTTTGTGCCACCAGCCAAAAACATGCCGAGAGCCGCCTTCATTTTGCAAAGGGCTCCAACCGCTATGATGCTACAATCCTGTACATGCTCCCTATACCGAGAGTAAGTCCCATTGAACTGAGTGAGACTGAAAGCCCATGTCTACTCAGAAGTAAATCCCATTATAGGCAATGGGGCTTACTCCCAGGAAAATGTGGATAGGACCGTAGCCTTACTGAGTAGGCTAGCCTAGGATTGTGTTGTGAGCGGGGGTGGTGTGACCCTTCCCTTCCGTCGACTACATACATGAAGTCTTGCTAAGCAGACTTGCAAAGAGTTGTTTCTAGTGACACCCGAAGGGAAATCAAGTCTCTTCCTAAAGCTTAAGCTGATGGTGTCATGGAAGAGGAGGTGCAAGGCTGCTCTAGATGTGGGGCAGGAGGCATCCCGGGCCAGCCCCTTTGCAGCCTGCCCCTCCTTAGGACAGACCTTCGCCCCCCCTCAGCTACACACCCGCCGGGAACAGAGAATCCGGACCAACCACCCCAGTCTGCAGTTTTGTGAGCTTTGTTTCCCCTTGAGCTCCGCCTCTCCTTCATCTTCCCAGAGGTGGGAGGAGTTCAGGCTGGAGCAGAGCTGCGACTCTCCAGGAGAGCACGTGGAGAAGTAGCGAAACCTGTCCCATCCTTTCCCCGTTTGCACCCACGCCTCGCTTCCACTGCTACGCCCGCGACCTGATCGTGGGGTGAGACTTGGAAGGTGTTGTGGCAGCTTTGATTTCTTAATTCCAGAAAAATACGATGTTGTGCTTGTTGATTCCCCTCCATGCTATTCATATGCATACTATACATTCCTGGGAATGCACCACGCTAAACTCAAGGGGTTTTCCAATAAACATGCGTAAGAGTAGGCTGCTGCAATCCAGTGCACCTTACAGTAAGTCCCACTGAACTCAGTAGGGCTTATTATTTCTACTTCTGTATGCCCAGAAGCTGCCTATATAGAAGTTTGTCTAACTATGGTCAAAATCCTAACCAGATCTACTCAGAAGTAAGTCCTATTTTGTTCAATGAGGCTTACTCTCAGGAAAGTGTGGTTAGGATTGCAGCCTATGTCTGCTTTAGTAGCTAGAGACTTTTGTGGGTTCTGAATGTCTGTAATAGGTTTTGTTCTCTGTCATAGGACTCCATGCAACAAACTTCCCCAAGTCACTATTTTCGCCAAGCAGCTATTTTGTCAACAGCTATTCAAGTATCACAACCCAACAGGTATCTGCTAAGTATTCCATGCATAATCCTGAGGTGAAGAGTTTTAAAAATTTGGAATCTCAGTCCTAAATTTAGGAGCAAGCCCTAACTGACTTCACTGACTTCAGTGAAATGTGTTGCCAAAATTTGTTCTTATTCCGCCCTGCATCCAAGGAACTCAGGGAGGTGTACATGGTCTCTTTCCTCCTTTTGTCCTCACAACAACCCTGTGAAGTAGGTATAGAAACTAGCTTATCATTTTAAAAAGAAAACCAAACAAAATAATGGAAAGTTGATTGTTAATACAAGTGATTGTTTATATTTGGTTAAATTAATTTGGTTCATTGTTATCTTTGTTCTGGAATCCATTATCAGAGACTTTATATACAGTGAGAAAGACACAAGGCATAGAGTGTATTTTTTCAGCTTATGAGTATAGATGTCTTGGAATGTAACCATGTAACCATGAAGTGAAGTCCTACAATGTAATTTCAAGCGCATTTTGCGCTTGGGTCTGTATTCAGATTATGAAGATCCTGATCTGCCTGTTACATTATTTTTTAAAGCCAAATTACATAAATTCTGTACGTGAAATTTTTAAAACATAAATTATAAGAGAGAGAGAATGATTGTGATTTACACCCCACTCCCAGGCATGTTTACTCAGAGGTAAGTCACACTGAGTTCAGCGAGAATGAAGGTTTTTTTAAATCAGTGGACTTACCTCTGAGTAAACATGAATGAATGAGCCTGTTATTTAGTATCTACAGAATCCAGAACAAAAATGTATATTTTTATTTCAAGCTAGCTGTCAGTTTGAACACATCCCTATTCATTTAGTGGGTGCCTTGCAAACTAGTTACCATGCAAACACCTTTGAAATAAGGGTTAAAACCTTATTTCAAAGTTCATACAAAGATAATTGTAGAAGAACTCTGCCTCCCATTCAAAGTTTGGCATTAGACTAGCAGCATACCCGGGATATATTAAAACCCTTAAATGCTGTGGGGATTTGAAACTCTCTCTAGAAAAGTGACTTGGGTCAATGTAGTCAAGAAATACACATAGATTTGCAGGATAAAAAATAATGGGCACCTCCCCCCAAAACCCCAGTGGTATATGATAAACGGATATTATTATTATTTTTTGTGGAATTCTGCTATTCTAAAGCAACATGAAAAAAAATAAGGAACACAGAGGATGCTTTAAGTACAGATCCTATAAATACTTGACCTTAATCTTTCTCCCTTTAAATGATTGACATTGTGCAAAATTGTGAAGGTAAGCAAACAAAAACATTTTCATAGTTAGAACTTTTCATCTAACCGTGGAAAGCTGTCACTGACAGTGGTCCCAGACACAGTTGTACCTGTGCAACTGCTTTAACACCAGTGTACCCTGGACTGAACAAGAGTGAATGTACTTGTATTTAGGTTCCCAGCCTTGGGGCCACTTTAAACCTTAGTAAAATAAGGAAAAGGGCACTGGCAGACCCACCTTCCAAGTCCTAACAAGATATATTAAATTTGAATATTGGTGCTAAAGGGTACCACTATCAAGTTGTCTGTAAGCAATTCCACTGTGTATTTGATCACAACAGGAGAATCAGGCAACTGCCCTTAAAGCATTTCATGGTCCCTGATACCTTTCAGAGCCTCTTTGTGTGCCATCCCACCCTCTGAGGTCTGAAGAGCTGGGGCTATTGAAGTCTGAATATTGAAGGAGCAGGAGGGGTAGTGGCTCTAGCTCATTCTGTAGCCCCGGAATTATGGCACATAGAGGAAGACCACTCGAATCGGGTGCTATACGAGTAGGTTTCTGAACTTTATTTAAAATATATTTTGAGAGGCCTTTGATTTTTCTCTTGCATATTTCAGCCATTCAGTTTGTAGTTTACTGCAGATTTTTAGGACACTTTTGCATGTAGGGAGATGTACATATGAAATATTGGGTTGGTTAGGTTTAAATGTTATTTGGGATTACGCTGTTAGCTATTTTAAATTATTATTATTATTATTATTATTATTATTATTATTATCTGTGTTTTAGAGTCCAGGCTGGCAAGTTTTCAAGATAAAGCTGTAAGTGGGTCAGTTATTGACTAACTTCTAATAAGTACTCTTTCTGATTGAATTGATTAAACCTTACAATAGAGATATATACACCAGTCCAGTTATTGTATCTTTTTGTTCATGAGCGAGGTTTGAGTTAATGAATTCACATTGTTGTGTCTAGAAATTAACAATTATTCTTTTCAAGAGATGTTCATAAGTGCAGTTTTAGAAGTTTCCTTGGTGGCTATACTCTGATAGGTTTGTTCTGATAGGTTATACTCTGATAGGGTAGAAACTTTTATTGTAAAGAACTGACTTTTGCAATTTTATTCTAGAGATATAAACACTGTTCTTAGGTTGGGCCTATTTTTATTTGTTGAAATCAGCTTTAAGGCAACAAACAGATAAAATGCAGAACATTATCATTAAGGTAAACCTAATTGGCTCTGTCTTACACTGAGAATGTTAAATTCTAGCTATGCTTATTTCAGGGACATACTGCAGAATTAAATAGCAGTATCCCTGATAGAGCAAAACTCTCACTTAAAGAAACATCAAAACACTGGGCCTTGGCCTTTGATGCAGAGCTTGAAAGATTGACTTCTAATGTTGTGTTTTCTAGGGACAAATTTCAGAATTAACTATACAAATACTTAATTTAAAAAACAACACATCATTTCCAGTGCCATCCAATTATATGATGATTGCATGATGGCACAGGATCTTTTCAAACCCACAAAGCCTGTCATGTAGAGGGTAGCATATTTTGGCTTCTCTAATAGAATACAAAAATTTCAAATAAATGCAAGAGATGTAACAGATTAGCATTTTTGCTCCATACAAGTAACCTGTACGGCGTCTTCAACACACAGTTGGGAAGTATATCTTACCATAAGTCAGAGGTTTGCCACAGCAGCTGAATAATTATTCTGGCTAAATGTAAGGTTGTAAATTTTTCAACTTGGATCAGATTTTGGTTTTTAAAAAGCTGCCAAGGTATGTAAGGTGACTTTTGACATTGTTCACATTTACCAAATTTGTTATAGTAAGTTTTAGATGTATACTAAGGCACTTGGTCTGTTGTTCTAGATATCAGTATTAAAAATCAGTACAAATTACTGAAGTGTCTCTTTTGGAATCTAGTAGTTGTTGTTTTTTTTCAATCTGTTTTGATTGGAATTTTTTTTCTTGATTACACACAACCTGGATCTCAATTGCCAGGCTCCAGTCAACCTATGTTTTGCCCCAACAGTTACACTTCTAATTTCAGTGTGATTTAGCAGTCTCCCAATGGTTTCACAATAGACACATAAACTGTGGGCATAGCGTAACCAGTAAAATCATGAGTGGGAGGTTGTCACTTTCAAAATATGTATGTGATAACCCAAACAAGTAAATGTAAAGATTGACTGACATCTGTCTATGGGTTTTGTTTTTTTAACTATGTGAAAAATGAGTGCTTTGGAAGGGATTCAAGGATCACTTACACTGATATTGTCCCACTAACTTTAGTGAGGCCACATGCCAGTATAAATGGTCCTCATATGCCTTCCAGTTTTGGGTGGAGCTAGCGGGTCTTGTCTACTGAAGTATGTCTTGTCAGATATCCCACAGAATCAGAACCATTATTAAACATATGTCTAGTCCATTCTGAATTATGCACTTCATCTTTGCTATTTAAATCAATATGGGATTCCTGTGTTTAGCCAGTCTTGCAGGAAAACAAAATAGCTGCAATCAAATGGAAACCATAATAGCAGCAAAGGTACAATGCTTGTCTAGTGCCATTATTTCTAGTAAACGGTAGGTAGCCTTTTAAATTCTGGCCCTTGATAAACAAGAACTTGGGGAGCGGGAATGCAGAATTATGAGTTGATAAGCTGCTTTGAAAACATTGTGTTTCCACTCTTTTTATTCTGCTCTTTTAACAGAAGAGATTTCTTCATTTAGAAGGCTAGTTTATACTGAATGGTTAACTTGAAAATTCTTGACAGCAGGATGAGAGTGTTATTTAACTAGACCTCCAAATAGGATAATTTTGGACTTTCTATTTGAAGTGCATATATTAGCTTAGCTAAATCTTTTTAATTTTCTTTCCAACCACAAAAAGGCTAAACTGCTGTGAGAATATAAACTGTCAAGCCAGATATAATCATTGGGGCAAGCCATGTTAGAGCCCATGGGGTTTATTTCAAAAAAGTTCATATGAAAACAGAGGGTGGCTTTATAGCTGTCCATCACAGTGTAATGTTAAGGCAGCAATCCTAAATGTACCAACTACGGAATAACCCCCCCCCCCATTGAATACAATGGGACTTCAAGCCAACCTGCTTAGGATTGCACTGTAGCGGTAAATTGTATTTATGAAATATGCAATGTAAACACTGTGTGTCTCTCAGATCTTAGCTTTTGATTTCTTACAGATACACAACATGGTTACCATTCTGTGCTAGAAGTATTTTGGTGTGATAACCATTGGTGGAAAATGATGAACATTGAAGACAATAGCTAGAGAGTCAAAGGACATATTGTGCCTACAGTATGTTTTCCTTTCCGTGCAGCCTCTATCCTTCCGTCTCTTAGAATTCATCCGTCTTCTCCTCCCTTCTTAAATTTCAAAATGGTTGCAGATTTTTTTTTAATTCACGAAAAGGTTAAAGGCGTTTCCCCTTCGTAAGGGGGATTATCCTACCAGAGGATTCTGGGACTGCAGATGTATACTGCGGCAAAAATCCTAAATTCATTGGTTAAAAAAAGAAAAATCATTTCCAGACCCCAGCTGCTAAAAATAATAGAATTATAGTAAATCATTGATAAGATTAAAACATAAAGCCATTTTACACTCCAAAGCGTCCTAAAACACTGGGCTTTTCTCTTATTTCATTTCTTAAACAATGCAAATTTTAAAGTAGCTTTTCTATCCCAAGCACGCAGCGCCATGAAATCGATAATTTTTGATCTTTTGGTTAGTAGGCAACATGGTGAGCTATTGCGGTGACTGCAGGCAGCAGACATGTTCTTGTCAGCTCAAAATTTTCATATTGTTTTTGATTCCATGGAGACTTGTCGATGGGATATAGAGCCAGTTATATCTTCAAGCTTCCTACATTGCTGTAGGGATGTAAAAAAAGGAAGAAAAAACCCACAAGGTTTTATGTACCGTATACAAATATAGATCTATATTTTTTTAAAAAAAGAAAACAAGAAGATTTACTGGATTTTAAACAAAAAATTATGTAAAAAGAATGGCTGGTGTGATTATAATCACATCATGCAGGGTCCACGGTTTCCATTTAGTGAAATTTCGCAGAGGGCAACTTCTTAAGAACATCCCTGCTGTGCAGAGTGAAAAGCATGAACAAACCAAAGACAGAATTCATCTGTGTTTATATTTTACAGACAATGAAAAACCTACTCTTTGTAAGCCTTTTTTCCCTTCCACCTTATTATTTCATGAAAACTGCAGCATTTTCCCCGCCCCCATCCGAACACTCACCGCCCCAGTACTGCAGTGTTTGGTATTTTTTTCTTTCTTCCCCCCCCACCTTCGTTTTTGCTCTCACAAATTCTGCACGCGCCATCTTTGTCCATTGTTATCCTTCTCTGAGTTCAGTTGCCCATCTCTTTCAAATCAGTTCATAAATAGAAGGTTGAAATGCCTGCTAAAGGTTTATATGTGTTGGGTTGTTTGTTGTTGTTTTGTTGTTGTTGTTCCTCTCCAGAAGACAGGAAGGCAAGCTGCCCCAAGAATTTTCTGAGATTGCCATAACCTGTTGTAGACAGTGGTGACGAAAATATTAACATAATAGCAACAGCTGCAGCCTAAATAGAAGCTATGAGATAATTAATGTGCTACAACAAATTAATTTGCTGCAGGTGTGTGAGATCTGAACTGCATAACTCAAGTCAGTTCTTCTTTGAATATAATTATGCCCCGCACCCCCTACCAAAAAAAAATAAAATGCAGATTGAAGGGTCCTATATTAATACCTCATATTCCTGTTGTCAGGGTCCATCTCTCCTGAGTGTTTTAATCAATGGCAAAGAACAAAATTAGAGGATTTTTGACCATACTAGAGTGGTTAGCATTTTTTAAAGTATTTATAGAGACTTGGTGACATATTCAGCCTTGGAGATAAAATGCCTCTTAGTCTATCCTGTGCTTAAGAGCCTTATTGGTAACAGAGATGCACTGAGGCAAAGAAAGGGGCATCAAAATATGTATGTGTGGGAGTCTGATGGTTCTGTGTAGGAGCTGTTGAAGAGGTATCTGCTTGGCAGCTTCCATTGGGACAGAAAGGAAAATAAAGCTGTAACCCAAAGCATAATGATCAAGGGCAGAAGTTCCAGGGAACTCATCAGGACTTGGTTCCAAGTAAATGTGTTTTTGGATTGGGCTGTTGATGAGCAATGTTAGGCACATAGAATCTGCAAGTGAGCCAGGAGGAGAAATATACCTGCCTCTAGTAATAGGTATAATTGCTGCAGAGGCTAGTTACTAATTAATCACCTTATCGACAGATGCCTGTAACACAATACAGCAGTCAAAAGCATACGAAGACAGAAGGTGAAGTCAAGCCAGAGTGCCCACAAGCAACTGTCTCTTTTCATTCTCATGCCAGTGGTGCAAATGAGTCTCTTGTGCTTACAAAAGAAGTACCACCAAGGTTTCAGTTCTTGAACGGAAACCTTGAGAAGAGCCTAACCATACCCTTGGAAGGTTAGGAATGAAATACTGATGTATCCTGTTTTAAATGTAGCATTAATTTGCTTTTGCTTTTTAATTTTGTTGTCACAGAGAAGTTTCTAACTGAAGCAAAGAATTATATACTATCTATTTTAAAAACTTGCTCTGCCTTTCTGAGTTAACCTTGTCATTTTTGTTCTCTGATCTAAAAACAACACTGTATTTATGCATGTTCTGGAAGATGCTGTAAACTTCATTTCTTGGTATCTGATTAGATTTCATTGTTATTTTGATTTAAGTTCACAATTTTCTGAGTATCGAGGGGTAATATTAGCACAAACCCCTCTTTTGCATTGCTGTGAAGCCAGAGGTATAGATTCTTTTCACCTTATTATTAGCAGCCAGATGAGTGTTTAATGTGGGCAGGTGTATACCAATATGATCACCACTGCAGTCTTCAGCAAACTTACACCCATATCTGAAGGACACGTAATTCAGCCTCTCCTTGTGCACACAGAAGGTGTAATCATGCACTAAGCATCCCCTTCACTTCAGTGATGGGGCAACTCCCCGTATGTATCCTTGTAGCCTGCAGGGAGTGAACGGGTTGTTAACGTTGACAACATTTTAAGTCTCCTTTTTAATAAAATCAATGGAATACAAGTCCCAAATTGCTCATGCTAGTTCAGCAGACCCATAATTTCAAAGGTGGGCCTGTCCAAATTATGTCTGCATATGCAGTTTAAAGCACTAAAGTGTCTCGGCCACCCTGTGTTCGCTGCTCTTACCCACATAGTTTCATTCAAGCTCTTTCTCACCCACCACCCACCCCCGCCAAGGTCCAGGACCAGAAACAAGTTAAGCTGGAAGAAAAACTTTTAGAGGAAGGACTGCAGAGATAGAACTTCTAGGATGCTCCTTTTAGTGCTTTAAATTTCACACTAACACAATTTTAAAATGGCAGGGGCAAAGTCACATTTGAAATCAAAGACCTGCTGCTGTCAGATATATTTTGGACCAACGTTTACTATTGGAGTTATAAGGTCACTCCATCTTGTTCCAAAGCATATTTTGGAAAGTGTGCAAGACCTTCTTATTACACTTATCCATTTGCTTTAGGGCTTTGCTTGTTTAAGAAGTGAACACTTAAAAAAAATTAAGCCTAATGTTCTGATCCTGTAACTTCAAGTAGGTGGAGTATAACAGAATGCCATTTTGCATTGGCATTGTAGAAACATCACATTGATTTTTACAGACATATAGGCATCAATATTTTAAATTGAGGGGATAGGACAGTTTTAGATATGTGTGCAGTATCTAAATATTTTTTATTAAAATTATTTTGTTGGTCAGAATGTCCTTTTCAGAAAAAATACATCTTTATAGGAAATAATTTTATAGGTTCAGGTTTCAGGCATTTAAGAGGGATAAACAAGTAATCAAAACTGTTGTTTATTTTAATATTTAATACTCATGTCATTCATTTTTTAAAAATTTAATTCTGTTAGGGATGCTGGCTTTTTATATATTTATACAAGCATTATATAATGATTATATCTATGTAAAATTAAGTTATACTCTTTTTGTATTCTTTTCTGACGTCTTGTTTTATATTGTCTTATGTTTATTTACATTGACTGCCATGGGCATTTACTAATGGAAGAGGAAGGGTGGGATAAAAATATTTTTAAAAATATGTTCATACATACAATGCCCTGAGCATCCTGGGATATGTAGTATTCTCACACAACCTGTTCTGAAATACATATACTGCATTCCACTCTGTCTCCTTCTCCTAGTGGAAAGCTTTTATCTCACTCTTTTCTAGTACTTTGTGAATTTCCAATTTTTACAGAAAATTCCAAACCCTTCACTTTTCATCTCCGTTCAAGGCAACATATCTTGCTTTGGGTGCTGACTTTCCTGCAGGATAGGATCTCCATTTTCCCGTCAGCCATGCACTAATCCTTACATGTCATTGCCTTTTTTGTATTTCTTCTGCTTCTTCGTGCCATTCTGCCGATCTAATCCTTAAGCCTTTAATCGGACCAAACTTTCATTGATGTCAGCAGCTCTTTTGTCTGGATAACAACTGCCAAACCACTCCCCATAGCTGCATCACTCTGGTAATATTCGTAGCAGTTTGCTATAACGTATGCATGAATAAAAAGTCTCCATTTAGTACAAAGAAGCAAGCCATTCTGTCACACATACAGCACAGAGAAAAATGCTGAAGATACTTCTTCAAGGTTCTGTGTTAAATGCCTGTTTTTACAACCAAAAAATGTGTGCCTCCCTTGCAATCAAGATGCCACTAGAACTTAAGACTCTGTCTCTTTCCTGTTCAGATGAGTAAGCGGCACAGGAACAAATTATTAGCTAAAAAAATAAAATCTGAGAACACATTTCAGCAATCTGGGAACCACATTTTAGTTGTTTTTTATCCAGAACTTGATATACAGATTTTTGTATTAGTTAGGTTTTATTACAGCTGTATTAGTCAAGAATTAAATACATGTCATTTGTACCCTACTTGTTTATTATAGACACATGTTTAAACAAAAGTAAGCATTGGTATCCTTCCAATATTTGTGGCTCACAGCTCACTCCACAATTTAGGGAGGCCAAAATACATTTTCAGAGTAGTATCGGCAATTTGATAATGCTGCCATTACACACAATTTATACATATGTATCTTTCTGTCCTACTGCAGTCTCTGATCATCACATTGGTTTTGTGGATTTTTAGTGCACTTTAAGCAGTACCTGGAAATTTCTCTTCCAAACAGGGAGATGTAGGCTGCAATCTTAAGGCTGCTTTCTTGGAAATATATTCCGCTAAGTGCTGTGGGGCTGATTTTCAAGTATGCATTTATAAGATCTGGCTTGAAAGCTCATACCGCATATGCAAAATGCATATTGTCCAATGCTAGTGATGTCACCTGAACCAAATATTGTAGCATACTCTTCTATGCTCTTCTGCTGTCTTCCCCCTCCTTATCCCTGGAGAAGTTTTGCAACTTTCATTCAAAGCATTTTTGCAAGTTTATAAAGTGAAGAATGAACACCTGTGCACAAATGTATATGTGCATTTCTGTTAAGAAACAGAAGCAAAAGAAGCAATGCCCTTTCGTTTCAAGATCATCGCATTTGCTAGAGTGAAAAAAGAGCCTTCATATTCAATACAGCAACACTGTATTTGTAGAAGTATTTATCCCAGCCCCATTGTTTATGGTTTTCTGAGGTTAGAGGCTATAAAATCAGTCCTTGATCCTTCCTTGAAAATGAAGATAACGACCCAACATGTTGCTGGTGTGAGAATGCATATCATAGTACTAAATAGTAATAATGATATCATTACTAATAATATAATAGAAATACAGTTAGAACATCAATAAATTATTCTAAAAATAATAGTCATAAAATGTAACAAATAATGGGTTGCATCCAGAGTTACTCCCCCCCTCCAAGCAAGAGTCCTTTCCCCTGGAGCAGGCAGTTCTGTATGCTACCCTACACTCGTGGAATGAATAGTCATAACATCATTTTTAGATGTTTACAACAGCCCTGTGAGTAGTTAGATCGGTTTATTTCCCATACTCCAGATGGATGTGGCAGGCTGAGGCTGGGAGTGAGTAACAAGACCACTGACCAAATTCACGAATGAGGTGAGATTTGAAGTGTGTGTGTGTGTGGGGGGGGGGGTCTTCTGGCTTGTACTCTTAACAACTATTTTACAGTCACTATCTGAGCTACAGCCCCTCCTCAAGAGTAGTGTAGGCTCTTTGCATGCATAGGGTCCCAAGTTCATTCCATGGAATCTCCAGGTAGAGGTGGTAAAGATTTCAGCCTGAAATTCTCCTAAATGGACCAGTGGTCTGATTCAGCCTCGTACCATAAGTATAAGGCAGCTTCATAAATTCAAAAGCTCTCACAGAATTACTACTGATGTTGCAAACATTTTACTGTAACTTTTATATCCCTTTAATATCCCCATTAATATCAAAATTACATTGACCATGGCAGAGGCGGACCTGGGCTTTTCTCCGCCCGGTGCCACCTCTCTTTGCTACCCCCCCACTCCCTGCCCTGGAAGTAATTATGGTGATGTCATCATCACCGCAATTACTTCATGTGGCTACCTCCTCTGTTCCCATTTTGAAAAAAGTGGAGAAGGAAGGAAGGAGGCAGCCCAGGCTCCAATAAAGCCTTTCACATGCTTCTAAGCGACGCTTTTTGGCACCACTGGAAGTGGTACCCAGGAGGCATGCACTGTCCGCCTTCTGGAAGCAGCAATCACCTTTGTCCTGGGAGCCACTTCCAACAGTGTCAAAAAGTTCTGTCAGAGCAGGAGCAGTGCATGCCTCCTCCAAAGTCTGAAGAGGTGTATGCTGCTTCCCATCATTCTGAGGGCCACCTTCCTCTCGTCCCCTTTCTGTAAAGGGGAGCGGGGGGCAGCCCTCAGACGTGACTGGGAACTGCGCTCTTCCCCTCCCAGTATGCCACTGGTCCATGGTTGTAAAGGTAAGCAAGCACAAATATTTTCAGAATCAGAGCAGGGTTCCTCACATAGGTCTGTGGGTTGCATTAGCATTGCAAATGGCCATCCTTCACATTGTGCTGGAAATGTAGAGTGAAGGTAAAGCCAATTAACAGCCCAATCCTGTGCTGCCCAGCACCAGTGCCAGGAGTCATTAAAGTGCCATGAGGCAGTCTGGCACTGGCTGTGAGACCACTGCACTGGTTAAAGGCCCGTGCCAGTAGGCTCTAGCTCAGTAGGCTCAGTGCTGGCTGGCGCTTCATTGGACCAACACAGGTCTCCTCATTTCTACGCCCACTAAATCGTGGGTGCAGATCCAAGTAGACCCTTTGGGGCTGCCTGGACAACACAAGGTAAGGGAATTGCTGTTTCCTTACTCTGAGGAGACATCCAGGAAAAGGTCTCCAGGAGCTTCCCTGGCCCCACAGGATACAGCAGCGGCCATTTCAGTGCCACTGTCTTCCTTGGCATCAGGGAAGCATAGGATTGGCCCTAAATGAGCACCGTCAGAAAGCTAGATACCTCAGGATGCACCATAAGCAAAAGAAGCTGGACTTTGGCATGGGCATTCAAAGGTGTCCTTTGCAGTCATATATAGGAAATTTTTCTCTACCTAGGATTGCAGTATAAAACTCTGTTAAAACGCTGTATGAATGCATATTTTATTATTATTATTATTTTATTGATTTGTACCCTGCCTTTTTGCCCAATGGGCACACAAGGCGGCTAACAAACAATTTAAAAATACAACATGAAAAACAGTTAAAAACAATTTACAATGATTAAAAAGCTAAAAACAAAACAAAACAATCTCATGGCCCATGAACCCAGAACAAGCACATCCTTCACTGGAGCGCTGGTATCACATCACCATTTCAAGATTTCAAGCTTCCTTATTTTAAGAGTAAACTTCTGGCCTTCAGGGGAAAATAAATCCTAAGTGTATCACTTTTAGAGAGTGCAGCAGCAGCAGCCATGGCTTTATACCCCTTTGTCACTTCAATTGTCAACTTTTCTTCTGAGCTTTGTAGCTGTGCCCAGTGGTGTAGCTAAATGGGACAGGGGGGATCAATATTCCTGGGTGCCACACCTGTGAGGTGTCAGGGGGTACCTTCCTGAGGTCCAGGGAGACCTTGCATGGCCTCCCCGGGCCTCCCCGGTTTTTAATGAAAACTGGAAGTGCTTTTCTAAGGCCTTCGGGGGTGTCTGTTAAAAAAAACTTTGTGCCCCAAGTGTCAGATGGTGTAGCTATGCCACTGGTTGTGCCTTTATCAGCAGCAATCTGTGAAGGCATTAACGGGTCAGTGTTTATCTTCATGCTATGAAAACTTTATCTGCCTGTATATCCGACTGCTGACAATGACACAGGAAGAAGTTAGCTTGATTTGGGGGAGTGGGAAGGAATTTGTCCCTTGGATGTTACCCTTCCCTGCTTCCCCAGTAGCACAGAGTTATTAACCATGTAATTTTCATATGGCTGTGGCTACATATTAGGGTGACCCTGGAGACCTTTCATGGAAACTATGATACGTTTCCTAGCTCTCCCCTTTGGTTGTGTGTCTCCGTCTCCAGTCTGGTGACTGCTCAGTGCACGTGTCTGCACCATGTACCAACATCCCAGCATAGTTGATGCAGAAATATAGTTCAGAAATGCCACGTAAATTATGCAGCAAGGCCTCCCAATTTAAGTCTTATGGTGCATGCGGTACAAGAGGCCTTGAGTGAGGCTCTGCATATACCGCAGAAGAAAGGGAGAGACAACAATTAAGAGTTCTTATTGACAGACAGGCTTTCTTTGCAAGTGGGAAAACAGTCTAATTGTAGCAAGCTACTGGACGTCCTTTTAAAAAAAATTGCTCGTGGGGGTGGGGTGTCAGAATCAGATTGCTAGATTTGATTTCTGGATTTACTATATAATAAATAATTCCCTGGGAGGATTGGCGAGCAAGTCATCAGTGGCATTATGTTCAACTTCTTAGTTCCTGAAGCTTTGGAACGGGAAAACGGAAGTCTATTTCACATGTCCCTTTTCTCTGACACTGAAATCAATCTTAAAATGCATCCAATAAAAATGTGAATGTGGGCACAAGCATCTTTTTTTCCTTTGGGAAGCTACTGTGGGTTACAAGCCCTTTCAGCATATATCTGATGCAAAAATGAATGTAAAGCGAGCATTGGACACTGAATGGGAGGTAACCTTGTTTGCTGTGACATCCCTTCAACAATGTCTTTGGCAACAATGAACATCGATTCATTAAAGTCTTCTTATTTTGCTAAAGAGGATTTTGGCATTGAGCCATTTCTGCCCAATGTTGCATATACGCAACACGGATCAAATGTCTACACCTGTGGGCTGTACAGAAATGAGGTAATCATAAGGCCTGTTTTCCAGAAGGGACTTGTACCTCAGTGTGGTACTGATGGAACGCTTGAGAAGACCATGGGCCTCAGATTATAATCCTGAACATACTTTCATACTTGAAATTACAATGGAAGGCAAATTCCATTGAGAATCATGGACCTGTCCCAGTACATACCAATAGGATTAAGCCATTCTTGCTTAAATCTAGATCAATTGACTGAACTGCTTTATGGATCACAGCCATACATTTCTAAGGCTGCAATCCTATACATGCTTTCCTGGGAGTAATTACCATTGAACACTGTGGGAATTACTTCTGAGTTGACATGCCTAGGATTGCACTGTAAATTACCTACCGTAATTGCTTCAGACATTCTTAAAAGCACCTGTGTGAGAGAGCTGTTTGTTTTGGTATGCAACTTTCTCAGACTGATATCAACATACTATCTTTGAGCATTGGCTATATTTAGGATTATTTGAAGAAGTTACCAAAGAGGTGGCAATAATGTTATCAAAATATTATTATTGTTATCAAAGCTCAGATCCAAAGAAAATAGCTGTACATCACAGACAAAAATCAAAGCCAAGACCCTGGGAATGACTATGGAGAGTATTTTTGTCTTTCTTATGAGTGAAAAAGCCTAGAGTCTGTTCAAAGTGGGGGGGGGGGGACATAATGTGATCGCAAAAATCTTCTAATGCACAGTAAATGTATTCCTTTCTCTCCATTGTTAACTATATTATATTGTTTTTGGAGGGTTCAGCTGCAGAATTTCAAGACCTTAATAAGAGGAAACGTGGTTGATATTAGCCATAGGTGGTATCAGTGCAGATGTAATGCTGAAGGATGGTTAAAGTTGACAAGAGAATGAGGGAGGGACTGCACAGGCCCCATATATGACCTGTGCTTATAAAAACAAATAACATTTCTATGCCCAGTTGACCCAAATTTTGTGTCAGAAAGCCCATAAGAAAACTGACTTCTGTACCTGCAGGAGTGATGTGAATTTTCATATTTAAGCTATTTGTTTTTCTTCTGCCAAACACAGAGAGGAGTAAAGAGCTATTAGAAATAATTGAAACAACAACCCCTGACCAGTGGAAACACTACTCATTCTGGCCCTACACTCATATTGCCAGGTATTAGTGACATCTCAACAGAAAGCTTAAAATTCCGTAGTAGAGTGCCTGCTGGTATACAGAAGGCCTTGGGGGTAGTCCCTGATATTTCCAGCTAAAGGTCCCAGGCAGTGTTTCCTGAAGAGCATTTACCAGTCAGGTGTAGATCTCGGATGATCCAGGAGAGCCAGGATGGTGTAGTGCAGCATTTCTCAAACTGTGGGTTGGGACCCACTAGATGGGTTGCAAGACCATTTCAGGTGGGTCGCCATTCATTTCAATATTTTATTTTTAATATATTAGACATGATGCTATCATATGTGACTGCATTTGGGGAAATGTTATAGACCTGTACTTTTAACAAATTACTATGTATATTCTTGTAACAATGATAATAAAGGAAACTTACTCCTGGGTAAGCGTGGGTAGGATTGCAGCCTAGGATAGTTAAAAATTTTCCTGCTTGATGACGTCACTTCCGGTGGGTCCTGACAGATTCTCATTCTGTCCCGGTGGGTCCCGGTGCTAAATGTTGAGAACCACTGGTATAGTGCATTTCCCAAACTGGGTTGCAACTCCACATGCGCTGGGCCCGATGCAGTGGCACTTCCAATGGCACTTCCAGTGCTCCTGGAAGTGCCAGAATGCCTTATTGGGAGGCCCCAGAGGCCTCTTCTGGATTATGCCAGGCTGCAGCCCACTCTAAGGCCTCAGAATGGCCCACAGAAGCAATGGGAAGCTAGTTCTGGTTTGTGGGCATAACTTCCAAGTCACTTCCAGTCACTTATGCAGACCATTCTGAGGCAGGCCCAGTATGATCCAGAAGAGGCCCCTGGGGCCTCCCAATAAGAGATTCTGGCAATTCCAGGAGCATCGCTTCACGACACACCATGAAGAATGAGGTGGGTTGCGGCACTGAAGTTTGGGAACCACAGGTGTAGTCATTCAGCAGTTGGTCTTAGACCTGGAAGAATGAGGTTTGACTCTCTACTCAGCCATGAAACTTCCTGGATAACCTTGGGCCAGTCACTGTCTCTCAGCCTCACCTACCTCGCAGAGTTGTTATGAACAAAAGGAGGGGAGGAACTATGTACACCACCCTGAGCTCCTTGGAGGAAGGCTGGTATATAAATGTGAAAAATAAATAAATAAATGGTCCAATGGACCAACTTAATGTAAGCAATAACCCCTCTAGGGGTCCATGACAGTATCTCATGTATAGAGGAATATATCAGCCAAAAACTGCCCCACAGGACAAGCTGCCTAGAAAACAATTCCCAGCAAACTCCCTCTAGTATCCAGACAACAACTATAGTATCTGTAACAACTATGATGCACTGGGAGAAGAAGATTTTACACATATTGAATTCATTGTTACTGCTTTGACAAATAAGATAATCCCTTGGAGCTACTTCCTGCATAATCATTTTGGTATGTTTTCACTGACCTTAGAAATAGAACTAGAGATAAGAGCATTTGAGTAGACTTGAAGGCAGCTTACTTAGACCATCCTTTGCCTGGTGCCTGATAGCTTCTGGGAAATGTCCTCAAAAGGGGGTTTAGAAACCTGGGCATTAACAAAACTCAAACATAAAATTGGAATTCTCCAACTGGAATGGACTCTGCTAAATGTGCCATAAATGTCTCGGTGTGAATGTTTCACACACACACCCCCACCCCCAGCAGCAGCAGCATTTTGCAGGAGTGGGAGTGTTGCAAAATGGAACATGTTTTGTAAGAAGCTGAGAGACTAGTAGAATCAGGTCACCCATCTTAGTGTTTGTGTTGGGACGTGGGAAATGGCAGAAGCAGAGCTAGAGAGGGGGCAGAGTGATACGTACACTCAGCAATGCGCTGTGTAAGCACCCCTCCCCCTTGGGTTTGGAGCCATTTGGGGCAGCGATGGCAAAGTAGCATTGCGGCACTGAATGACTCCAACGCCGAGGGGTGCTTACACATTGCATTATGGAGTATGCCATACTTACACCCCACACCCCTCTAGCTCCGCTTCTGGGGAATGGCACAGTTTGGAGTTCTGATTTACACATGCATGTGTATCATTCATACTTCTCTGCTTGGTGACTTACGTATAATTAATTTCTAAAAAGGGCGGAGTTAATGCTCAAGCCTATATTTTTCTTTCTGGGCCTGTGAAGTGCCACTGCACTTGAAAACGTATGTCTGTGACAAAGACACTGTACATTCTCTATACCCTCTCCTCCCAGGGAACCAGTAAAAGGCTGTCCTTCGCTAAATACTTAAGGTAGTCTCCCTTTTTTCTGCAATCAATTAAATGCAGCTACTTGTCTTTCATTGGTCCATGTTGGTATTGGTATATCCAGGACCATGCTTGGCACTATCAAACAGTATTTGGTCAAATTTTGATTTTTTTTTTTTTAATTGGCAATTGTGGTTTTAAAAAAAATAAAATAATGCAAATCACTCTGGTGCAAAGATAAACAAAACAAAAAAGACTTAGAAGTGCTGTGCCAGTCCATGCTGGGCTGACTTGGTCTGCATTGCATTGCAAGTTATGACATCAAGTCTTAAAGAAGACGATAGAGCAACTTAAAAAACACTGAACTGGAATGTTTAATTAACAGCCTCATCCGAGTTCTCTGTAAAAACAGAGTGGATGACAAATTGTGTCCACTGTGGATAGAACAGCTAGTGTAGAGAACCAGTGTTTTCTTATGAAAGCTAATTTTACTTCCTCTTTGGTTTCTGAATAACTTTCAGGCTTTTGATTATAAAGTGTGTAAGTTCTACATATAGAACTTCTTCCCTTACATTTACAGTTGAAACATATTTATCCAACTTTCCAGATATCTGTATGCAGTCTGTCTTCCTGTGTGATCAAAGTTGCATTCTCATTCATTCACAACTACCCCAATCTAAAAACAAAAAAACTTCCACAGCTTGGAATTATGAATTCATTGCTGAAATTATGAATTATGAAAGCTTGGTGGTAGGTACATGTCATTGGTGGCCTAAGGACCTGACCATGAAAGACTTTATATTTGGCCCCCAGTTATACCTCTGATTCTACTTAAACCACCAAGGCTGCAATTATATACATATTTGGGACTAAGCCCCACTGAACATAAAACTTTCTTCTGAGTAGATGGAATTTGCTGCAAATTATGCTCCTTGCTCGTTAAAGGGCACCCCATTTCCTAGGGCAGAAGTTCCCAACCTTTATTCAGGCACTACCCCCTTAAGGAGAGTGGTGACCCAATCAGGGACCATAGGTACCAGGAACCCACAGGCACTTCCAGGTTTCGCTGCCTCAGCTGCCACCAGCAAGCCTGAGTAGTTACTCATGTATAGTACCTGAAATTTTTGCCAAGCAATCAAGCTCCAATTCTCACTTGGCCTTATCTCCGGGTCAGTCAGAAGGCAGAGCCTTTCAACTCCAAACAGTTTCTCCACTAAGCTTAGGCAGGCAGCTGGTTAGTTGCTATAGTTACTTTCCTGGGAGGTTCCAGCCAAAGTTAACCTTTTATTCCCCTCCGTTCCCTTTTGCTGCTGCAACCTGGTTCCCTTTTGCAAAGGCTTTGCATTTGGCAGAGGTCTTTTTTTTTTCAACACCAGGATTGGATCCCCTTTCCATTTGAAGCAACAGTTCCCAGGCTACAATTCAATGCACCATTACTTAAGAATAACACCCATGGAAAGCAGTGGGTCTACTTCTGAGTAAAAAGGGTTGCAAATATATACAGCTGCATCTCTCTGCTGTGAATTGAATTGCACACTCCCAGTTATGTGTTATGGGTTGTATGTTGTACGTAGAGCCTCTGGCTTAACACACCAGACACCTTAAAAGTGGATTTGATTCATGGTTCTCCTGCAGTGATTCCCAACCTTTTTCACTTGCATATCCCTTGGCAGCCCATTTCCATAAATTGTACCCTTCATATTAGCAAAATGTTTGTAATTAACAATGCAAGCCCTCATCTCCTCTATATGAAAGCCCAGACTTCATGTATTCATCACTTATTTTCTCTTTTTATCTGTTTGAAGAACAGAAGACTCTGCCTTTGCACTGTTTTGCACCAGAAGTGTGCTGAGAAGTTCTGGGTGATTGATCTATTTCCATATTATGTTTCAGCTTTTTTACTCTGCTGGTTTTCAATCACTGGTTCATAGATGAATTGATGACCAAAAACTAGCTATTGGTGGGGCTTTCACAGCCAACTAGCTACCTCCCTTCCTGCCTTGCTGGTCCTTGCAAGGCATTCTGGAGCAGGACCTGCCTTTTTCTGTCATTATTCCATTCTTTTTCAAGTACCCCTAAAGGACCTGTTGAGTGTCCCTGGGAGGACATGAATACCAGGTTGGAAACCACTGTTTTACTGGTATGTTGTTCACAGTGCACTGACTCTGATAGTGTTTACAAAAAGGTGGTGAAGACCAGAATTTAAAAAGAATAAAAATGTATCTTATGATCTTTTACTACGTATGTTTTTAATAAATTAGAGACTACAGTTCTTAGGTAACAATTAGTGGTAGGTTATTTTTCAGGATCTGGCCTGGGGTAAAATCAGACAAAACTATAGTCAGACACCCCCCCCCAAGTTTAACCCCCGACTTATCCGAGGGTCATAGAAAATCCCATGATTGTTGGCTCAAAACCTGCCCTTGACTTATCTGTGGGATCGACTTATAGGCGAGTGTCTGCGGTAAGTATCAAAGCCCTTTTTACTTAGCTGTGTTTAGTGGTGACAACAGCAGCAAAACTTGGAAGTGCTGTACTGACGGCACCTATGGATCCTTTATTGCAGTGGTATTCAAACTGGGGTGTCGCGATGCCCCAGCCTGTGGGTCCTGGCCTCTACCCCCTTAAGGGGCAGGGGCAGCCAGGAGACAGGGGGAAGGCAGCGGATTGCGCCGCTCAGGGGGGCTGCAGGGACTTGGGTGCATTTGCCGAAGCCTCCTGCAGCCTCCCGGGGGTGCGGGGAGCCCTGTAAAACCTTCGGTAGGGCTCCCCAGGTCAGGAGAAGCGAAGTGGAGCGATCGCTCCCTGCTCCGCAAAACCGGAAGTGGAGCATGATCGCTCCGCTTTCCCTTGATGGGGCTGCAGGGACCTGGGTGCACCCTCCAGTCCCTGCAGCAGCCGTCCCTGTGTGCGGGGAGCCCTGCGTGAGCGCCTGCAGGACGCCCCAGGTCAGGGAAAGGGAGAGTGGGGCGATCGCGCTCTGCTTCCGCTTTTGTGGGACACAGGGACGGCTGCTGCAGGGACTGGAGGGTGCACCCCAGTCTCTGCAGCCCACTGAGCGATGTGATCCTGGGGATCATGTCGCTGCCTTCCCCCTGCCCCCGCTGCCTCCCCCCCCACCCCTGCAAAGACTTACTGCGGTTTTCAAACTCCCGGGGAGTTTGAAAACCGCAGCTCTATTGGGTCACTACACTCCTTAAGGGGGTAGCATCCCAAAAACAAATGCGAATGCCTGCCCTGGAGAGTAGCAATCCCCAGGATGGGAAACACTGTGCTAGAAGGAACAACAACAGAGACACCATCAGAGTCCTTCTCTTATACACCTTGCCTGCTGACCACCATTTAGGAGGCAAAATGCAAGAAAGGGGGATATCCAACTAAGGTGTATAAGGCAAAAAATCAGCCCAAGCCTTTCTTGCTGTTCATGCTGGGGAGGGAAAGGGGTTAAAGAGCACTTTGCTATGACTTGTGTAGGAGGAGCTGGTTTTGGAACCATCAGGTGACCATAATTTGTTTATGGGATTGAAAAATTAAGAGTGCCTATCTATTCAGAAATAAGTGCTGTTGTGTTCAGTGTGGCTTACTTCCAGGAAAGTATGTATAGCATGGCAGCCTCAATGGTGATGCTTGTGCACTTTTGAAGCAAAATATATGTTAAATTGTCATAGCAGTAGTACTGTTAGTAGTAGTAGTAGCAGTAGCAGTGACAGCAGTAGCAGCCGAAGCTCACCACTGTGTGCTTTCATACTTCCTCTGTACTTCCAATGCCTATGAAGTGCTTTGGGAGCTCTGTACATAAGTATTATTATTCATCTATTAAATGTTATAATAATACAATACCAAAAAATTGGCTTGAGGTAGAAGTTTCCCAGTTATGTTTCTCCACTGGTGAAAACCCATGTAAAACAAATATAATTAAAAATAATAATATAGAAGTTGTGGGGCTAGACATGCTTCATATATTTGATCTTTAATGTGGTTTCCATCTGAAATGGAATGCCACTGTCTCTGCTATGGCACCTTCCAGTCAATCACTCATGCCAGATGGGGTTTCAGAGATATGTCTCCTCCAACCCAGCAGATGAAGATGGAGCTAGAACAGGCAAAACTGGTGCAGAATGTGGTGAGTCATGAGAAGTTCTTGGAGGAATCTAGAAGGTCAGGGATGGAGCCAGGAGAGAATTTTGCAGATTTGAAATAGAGCCAGAACTGGGTCAGGAGAGGAGCCTGGTAGAACCTGTTGGCTCTCGGGCAGAATCTGAGGTTTACAGAACACTTTTCTAGTAATCAGTGAAAGACTGACTCAGTGGCAACCTGAAGAAAAAATGACGGAGGTGAATAAGGATGTGGTGGAGAAATTGCAGTGAGTATTAAGTATTTGTCAAGCAGGGCAGACTACTCCATGTTAGTCTAGCTGCAGTTTCACTTCATCCAGGCATGATATCATGGCGTGACTCAGCGTGGGAGGGGTTTCCTGTGGGAAAAAATACGTACATTGTCTTCTTGATGCAACTCTGTTCATGGCTGGTTTTTTGTTTTAAAGAAAGGCTGTCCATATAAGCTGGACTTCCTGCAAAAATTCAGTCAACATTGCCTTGCCCACTTTTGAAAGTCTGATCTGTGCAAGTCATAATTGTGACACATACAGCCGTCCATCACATAACAAGACCCAGGGCTGCAGCTTTTACCCTTTCTGTTTGCCTCCCTTTTCTTGCACATCTGTCCAGAGAGCAAGTTTTGCAATTTCAATTAGACTCTTGGGGTTTTGACGCCTCTGAAAGTGACTAGTTGTTATATATGTAATATGTAGCACTGCATACTTTGATGCTATGGAGTAAGGCCCCAGCTGAATAGCCTCATGTATCAGACAGCCCTGAGAGCAGGAATACGGGATGCTGTAGGCTTATACCATAGTCTTTCGAGACTGAAGGTTGCCAACCATTGAGAGCAGGAAAACAAACTGTGGTTGAAAGCCTTGTTTTCATGCAAATAAATACTTCCGCCCAAAGCAGCTTTCCTTTTGTCCCTTACATAGGAATGAGCACAACTATCACCATGCATTCCTGGTGTCTGGGAGCAAACAACATTATGCTGCAGTTAAGTGTCAGCTTAATCAGGGTTGTCTGCTATCAACCATAGATTTTACCATGCCCCAAAGGAAAGGCTGTTCTGATGTCCTTTGCATACCAGAATTAGTTCTACCAAATTATTATGCTGAGTGGTGTCCTTACAGTACCATTTATGAGGACTCAACAATGTTTCTGTTCAATGGTGTAACTATACTTAGCACTATCCCAAAGTAATTATCCCTAGAATTGCAGCTTAACTTTTTTATGCTGCAATCCTATGCACACTTTCCTGAGAGTAAGCCCCACTGAAAACAGTAGCACTGCATAGGATTGTCCTGTTAGTGATTGCACCACTGAAATCAATGAGACAAGTTAATTATGACTCGGCTAAATCCTATTAATTTCAATGTGATTTAAGAATCCTAAATTTCTTAGGGTAAAACCCATTATCTCTAAACATCTGCAGTCTTACCAAGTTACGCTGAGTGTCTGAAATCTGGTGAATGTTGGCGTGTGTGCATAAATGCTAGATAGCATTTGTGAATGTCAGACAATCATAGACACACCAGTAAATATTGACAGTCATCTAAATGAGAATGTCAACAGCTGCTTGTGTAAGTCCACAAATGATGAAATGCATATCCCTTTTGGGGGGTATTTACAAAATGTATGATGGTCACCATTCACATATGAATGCCGCATTCACCATATGTTGGACCTTCATTGCAAGATCTCTATGGCCTACAGAATGTGTGTTCATCACACAGGAAACAGGATCTGAAATCTTCTACACTCTTCCATCTTCTAATCCATTTCTGTGTCAAATTCCCTTTGAAATATGCAGTGCCCACGCATATCAGGGAAATTGCTTTCTTTGAGTCCAGATTTTAAAATGTATCACCTTATTTACATTTATATTGTCCGGTGTAGTATGTACTCCCTCATATTCATCTCCCACCACACACACACACACACACACACACACACACACACACACACACACACAACCTATGTGTGTAAAAAGATTTCTAAGCAGCTGTTCAAATGGATTTCACAATAGTACTATTCTCAGCTATACTTCTGCTGTATGCTACATACGTTCTTTACCATATAAGGGATTTCTGTAGTGGAAAATCACACTGCTAAGATTTCCCTACTTTCGTAATGTGCTTAGTAATACTTGTTTAGTAATACTCGTTTAACAAATGACTCTGATCTGTAACTGTCACAAATGAAGATATGCTGGACACTTCTACTTTGCATCACAGACTGCAATCCTGATTGCAGTTACTTGGGAAAAGTTTTATTTGTGTCACGTATGACTCAATCCTAGATTCAGTTGTGAGATTGGGATTTACAAAGGAACTCAATTTCTAGAGCTATCAAAGTGCAGCCAAAACTGCATTTGTTTGCTAGCCTTTTAAATCTCTTTGGAAATGTATGGAGAAGAAAAAAAGGTGTCATTCTTTTCTTCACACATACACATACGTACATATGTAAGTATTGCAGAAAATGGCTGAAATTTGATAAGTGTTGAGAATCTCAAACAAATTTTGGGATTTCGTTCCCCCCCCACCCCATGTCAGAAATGGATAATTTATTAAAGAATACCCTGCCTTTCCAGTCCCAGAAAAGAATTGGAACAGTCTGGGTGGAGTACAATTTAAAAACACAGTATAAAACAATAAGTTTTATTAAAAAAAAACAGAATTAAACAATCAAAACAATCATATCTCAAACTCAAAATACAGCAGGAAGGGGACCAAATTAACAAAAGGCCCACCAAAATAAAAATATCTTCACCCTTCTCTGAAATGCCAGCAAGGAAGGAGATGTTCATAACTGCGATGGGAAAACATTTCAGAGACCAGGTGCCACAAGCTACAAGGCGTTGTCACTGATAGCTGCCAATCACACCTCTTTCAGAGGCAGAACTCACAACGGAGAGCCCCCAACCAGGGCCTAGGAGAGGGGGGTAAAGACGGTTATTTGTACCAGGGTCAAAAAGGAGCCAAAGTAGCAGGCCCAGAAAGTTCCTGGAATCTTATATTTTTCTATCTACTCAGACTTGTTGCCCGCACGGGATGCTGGCAACACTGCCACAATTGGGGATGCTAGGAACACTACTGATGCCACATGGGTTGGTCGACTTGGGCTCCAAAGACTTTTCCAGCTGTCTCTACCCTCCCCCCACCCTGTTTTGCCTCTCCCTGCCCCTATTCTGCTTGCCCATCACCACCCTCCCCTGCTTCCCTTTTGCAAAGGGGCCCAAAAGAAACTTTGTACCCCCTGATAAAATTCCTCTCAGAGGCCCCGCCCCCAACAACTGCCAACATTCAATTGTGTGTGTCCAAAAAGTGTGGAAATAAATGAATATTCATGTTCCATTTGGGGGCATGTATAAATTCATCTGGAATTGTCAGCCATCGCATATCAAAGTTGGGCAATCATTATATTGAAACTAGCTTAAAAATGTAATAAAGTGGAACTAGCCTTTGAGTTCTGTAGAACTCAGGATCGGGCTCAACTGTGGAGCTGTTGGTCATTTTTGCTGCATTCCATTTTGTACTTTTCAGCAGATTAACACTGCTTGTATATCTTTACAGAATGTTGCTTGTGCAAATTGTTTTGATGCAACAGCTGATCCATGTGCAAATCACCATTTCAGCACACAGCTCAAGTTTTCTCATGCAGTTCACATTCCTTTGAACTTATACGCTATGTGACATGGGGCGCAATCCTAACCCCTTATGTCAGTGCTTTCCAGCACTGACATAAGGGCAATGCAGCTCCGAGGTAAGGGAACAAACATTCCCTTACTTTGAGGAGGCCTCCATGAGTGGCACCCAACTGCAGGATGCAGCACATGTCCCATTGGCACCGTTATGCCAGTACTGGAAAGTACTGACATAAGGGGTTAGGTTTGCACCCATATAAAGCCAGGGTTGTATCCACTGCATTGCTGTTTTTTCCAAATCATTTATCATCTGTTATTGTTCAAGCATTTTCTTAAAAATGTAATCAGCGTTCAATACTATATGAATAGCAAATGTCAAGACTTTGGGCTGAGACAGTTGTTTTTGGTTCTGCTTTTCTTTTTTTCTTTAGAAAAACAATGACCTTTTCCAATTCCTATCCAGCTAATGGTCCATTACTTTTAAGTGGAAGATATGGCTTTCAAACCATTTCAGCATAACACAGGATTAAGCCACAAGAGAAACATGAAAAACAACAAAGGGCCTAATTTGATTTCAAAACATAACTTTTTTTTTTTTAGAATGTTGTAAAGACGTTATCTTCAAACACTGGGGGTTATTTTTTTCCTAACTGGCATAAACTTATAAAAACAGAAATGGTTTTGGAAAGTGTAATACTAAGACCCTCTAAAATACAGCTCATTTTAATGGAGGAATGGCATTTAAAACCATTCTGTAAAATAGCTTTTAAAAGAACAGGGTTGGTTTTTTTTTTTTGGTTTTTTTTACGTATTTTGAAAATATGAATTAGCTCTGAGGCAGACAATTACATAGCCACGCCCAGCAAGTGTTTTGCATTCTGGGTTGCCCTTTGTGCAAGTCCCAAAGTGAAATTAAAAGTGACATTTGGGAAGGATATTTTCTTAAGATCTATAATGTGAATGTTAGAATAACAGCCCAATCCTACCTTCTCCAGTCATCATTGCCATGCATCTCCTGCTGGTACTTACTGCCATAGAGCAGTCAGCACCAGTTACTGGTGCCAGGGATGCTGGTGGGAAGGCTGGAGCCAGCAGATCAGGAGCCATCTGGTGATCAAGGTAAGATGATGGGGCAGGGAGGAGGGGGTGACAGGAGGGCAGAATGGACAGAGAGGGTGAAATGAGGTGGCAGTGGGAGCAGGAAAAAGCGAAATGGGGCAGCAACAGAGAAGGGGGTGGGCAGGTTGGGTACCGAAAGGGGGCGGGTGTGATGGCAGTGGTGGCAGCTGAATCCTAACCCCATTCCTGGACCCGATCTGGTGGTGCGGGTCCATGCAGACCTACACCAGCTATTCTGCTAGTGCAGGTCTGAGTAGACCCCTGCACCACAGAGGCTTAACTCCGGATAAGGAAATGATGGTTCACTTACCCAGAGAGACCTCCACAGCTCCCCATTTTACACTGCTTCAATTAGCCAAATGGCTGTAATGTAGCCATTTTGCCACTCTTGCATTGGCAGGGGGGAACAATAGGATTGGGCTCTTAGGCTGCAATCCTATACAATGTATACACACTTACCTGAGAGTAAGCCCCATTGAACAGAACAAGACTTACTTCTGAGTAAACATGTATAGCACTGTTATTTCAGAAGTGGTTTGATCCAAGTTGAGCTGATGCATCAACAGTGGCCTTTCCTGGAAAGGACAAATCAGGTTTTGGTGAATGACACAGCCATAAATTTCAAACTACTGAAATGTTCTTCTCATGGGGCTCATGATAGTTGGGAAGTCTCAGCTGATCCTAGCTAACTGGATACTGGTGAAGGCATGAAAAATGGTCCAAGTAACACCAAAATGGGGTCCACTGCACTGGCTTTCAGGACCAGTATAAATCAATCAGGGCCTTGAGATGGGTCACAGAAGCCTTTCTCTCCAGCCTGCTTCCTCCAGGTCAGATCTAACTGACAGGAACCTTCTGTGGGACAGTACCACAGTTTTTGGAACTCACTATCTAGAGCAGGGGTGTCAAACATAAGGCCAGATGCCAGGGGCCAGATGCAGCCCACGGAAACTTTTTATCTGGCCCTCTGACTCTCAGCTGCTGAGCAGTGCTGAGGTGTTACTGCTGTAAGGGCAGCCCGCATGAAAATTGGGCTATCTCATATCTTGAAATATGATCAAGATTTATGTATTTTATCTTCTGTCATTTGCAGTGAATGAGCTCCTAAATGAGAAAAAGTGCTTATTTTCGGTTATGACCTGTTTAATGACATAACTTCCTGCCTAATGACATCACTTTCGGCCCTCAGCAGGCACCGTGAATGGTATTCGGCCCTCGGCATGAAACGTGTTTGACACCCCTGCTCTAGAGAGGCTCTCTTGGCTCCCTCCCTATCCATTTTGAAATGGAAATGGAAAGCCTTATTGAGCTTGCCCTTTTAAACATTGTGGCTTTATCAGCTAAATTATGAATGATTTTTTACTTGCTGCTTTCAGATTGTGCTTGATCATGTTTGACAGATTTATTAGCTGCCTTAAAATGACTTAAAGAGTCAGACACAGGGCTGGACCATCTGTGAAGCAGATGATGTGGTTTGCATTGAGCACAGGTGGCAGGGGAGCAGCAGATGCAGGATGCACTTCAGCCTTTGTCTGCTGATAGACAGAGCCACATTGATCCACTTCCTACTTACTCTCCTCATTCCACCCTTATGTGGTCCCTTTAAATCAGCTATTTCTAAACTGGAAACTGCTGTGTCCCAAAAAACTGCTGTGTCCCAAGTGGCGCTTACTGTTCTGCTATGGTGCTGCATTTCTTTCAAGCTGATCTGGGCACAGGGATGCAGAATAGTAATTGCCACTCAAGGGGAGGGACTTTTTCCAAACCCTAGATTTGGCCCATGGGCCAGAGTTTGGAGAACGATGCTTTAAATAAAACAGGAAGTCTCACACTTTCTCTTCTTTAGAAAAGAACCACATGAGGAGGGAGTGAGGTGACAAGTAAGGGGCTTCTTTTTCTAAGAAGGGGATGTGCATGTGCACCATGCAATGGTGGTGAGTCAGGAGTGGCATTGGGCTATTCCTGGAAAAGCAGGATATAAGTCTATATAAGAAATCAATACAGTGTGCTTCATAAGGTCACACAAGCACTTTCATATTCAGGTTTGTTAAAGTGTCATGGAGCAGTAGCATGGGGCAGATGAGGAGGTGGCAGGCAGGGGTGAGCACTCTGCCTCAGTTTCTCTCAATTTGGCACCTTGCCCAGATGCCCAAACTGCTATCTGGTAGTGTTCTTCAGTGAGGATGAGCTACCTTACCATCTCATCATCTAGCCTCAGGATGTAGATACAGGGATTCAGAACTGGTGCACCACCACCACCATACCATGTGATTTTCCTTAGAAATGGAGGTATGTGTATGGACCAAGTTTTAGACCTGCCACCTGGATCCTCCCCTGCCCTGATGTGACCATTGAAATCAAGTCAGTTGACTAGGCTGGCCTGTTACTTCCTGCTGGGTCTCACAGCAGAAAGAGTTGGGCACAACAAATGCAGGATGCTTTCCCCTTGGCTTCATCCCCTTTCAGTGACATCTTATAGTTTTATTTCAGATTTAGCCTGCATTTTCAAAGATAATATTGTCTCCCAAAGTGGGTCCCAATAGTTGCACAATGAGACACAAACCCTCAGGCATACAAGCTAAGAAGGCAAGACACACAAGGGAAGGGGAGTGGCAGGAAATGGCAGAGGAGAGAGATCAGTTTGATGGTGCCAGAATTTTCAGAAGTGATGGGGACAAGGCTTGAAACGGAATGCCATTTCAGATTTCATTCCAGGGGGGCGGGCCAGATTTTAGTCGGAAAGGATAAAATTCAGAAAGGTCCACAGACCCATTTTTCGATACATTGAAAATTGTGACTTGTCACCCTAACTCGAAGGGCTTATGCAAACCATAGTTTCCTGGTTTGGATGTTAACAACTCTCTGTGGTTTAGCAAAAACCAGGAAGTTGATGTAAGCCAAGCATGTGATGGGGAGGGAGTTAGCAAGCGTGGTTTGGAGCATCCGAAACTTTAACTTGAAAACTGACAGTCTCCACCACAGCAGGTACTGAAAGATTTATCTCGTCCTTCTATTAATATCCCACCTTTCTACCACTGTGGAACTCAAGGCTGTGTGTGCCAAAAACCGATGTAGTGTAATGGCTAAAAGAGTGAACTGTGAATCAGAACTGCCCTAGTTTGAATCTTGCCTCCACCATGACTTCATTAAGTGGCCTTATTTGTCCTTATTTGACTTATTTGTAGGTAATAACAGTTGCATAGCTGAGAAGGTTACAGGGGCCACAGGACCCCAGTGCCGCCCCTGCTGATTGCTGCTGTTCTGCTCCTTCCCTCGATGTGTGCAACTGCACAGAGACTAGCCAGACTCAGCGCAGTCGCTCTGAGTGATGCCGCCCACTTCTGAAGAAGCAGGTGGCATCACTCTGAGAAAGGCGTGCGACAGCACCGAGGCTGGCTGTGGTGGCCACTTCTTCCTAAGGGGGTGGCATCGCTCCAAGTGACCCCGAAGTAATTGCAGTGACGTCATCACATCACCACAATTACTACCAGGTTGGAGGGGGCAGTAGGCTGACCAGCATGCTGTGGGGCATGTGCCCCAGGTAATAATGCTTACTTCTAAGTGTTGAAAGGATTCCATCAAGGTTATATAGGTGAAGAATTTTGCATATTCAGAAAGCACCATACAAATGTAAGCATCATCATTATTATGATTAGGTCCAAGACAGTCACGTACCAAGGCAGTAGCCAGACCCAAACCTGCTTGTATTCAACAAAATGGCTGCATCATGTCTCCTCACACTATGCCCTGGGACCTCTGTATGATTAGGATGTTGGCAAAGCATCCTAATCATACACCAAATAGCAAAGCACCAAATAGCAAAGCGCATCGCAGCTGTGCATAATACTCTGATACCATTATGTTTCTCTGAACAAATGTCAGAGGATGAAATCAGAAAAAAAGATTTGTGTTGTCTACAAATCTGAGCAGAGTTTGCTTCAAGTAATCATTTATAATATGAACTTGAAGTATTAATTAATTTTTTCAGAGGATTTGTAGTGCTCTTTATATCATCGAAAGCCTAATCTGATCTGAATCCCACCTCGCTGACGCAGCCATGCCGCTGGAGCACACACTGTATCCTGTGGGGGTGGGGGGGTAGGTGTCCCAGAGGTCCCCTTCTGAATAAGGGAACATTTGTTCCCTTGCCTGGGGGTGCAAGCCCTTGCTGCCCCACTGGGTCTACTCAGACCTGCTCCAGCAATTTTACTGGTGCACATGCTAATGGACCCAGGAAGCACTGAACTGCCCTCCTCCTCACGCAAGTCCCTGCCATGTTTCTCCCCTTCCCCACCCTCACCTCCCTCCAGTTCCCTGTGTGTACTTATTGGCATTGGGGGTCATTGGTGGGCTGCTGGCATGCAGCTGTGCCTGTTCTGTGGTAGCCACCTGGCTGTACAAAAAGATGTGTTGCTTTTTGCAACACCCGTAAAGGGCCTGCTAGTTCTGTCAGCACAAGGCCCCATAAGCAGGGCCTATGAGAGGAATTTTAGCAGGGGGTACAAAGTTTCTTCCCTTCCAGAAGGGAAGGGGGGCAATGGAGCAGGCAGATGGGGGGACAAAATAGGGCAGGGGGAGGGTATTGACAGCCACAATAGTCTTTAGAGCTCAGGTCTACTAGGCTTCTTGATGCAGAGTCCAGGTCTACCCAAACATGCAGCATTGGCAGCCAGTTAAAGTAATATGGAAAACCAAACACATTCTTAAGTCTCTCTCAAATTTTTGAAATACAGAAAATTGATTGCAGAAAATTAGCATCATCGTGTTTAGGCTCACACTAGAATGAATCAAAATGAACTTCTGCAGCAGCTGTAGCCCCACAGCTGGGTCTCTGAGCTTTGTTACACTCCTTCATAGTTATGGGATCCACAAGACACTGTAGCAGCCCAGTTTCCTCCCAGATTTGACACTGTGTTAAGGAGGGTCATGGGTGCTTTCCTGGGCCTGGTGTTTATGGCTTCCAGCAGCAGTTCACACTGCATGCGTGTGGTTGTGCCCCAGTATTATGCAGCGAGTTCAAGTGAGATAGGAAAATGTCAGGCCCCAGGAACTTTCTGGGCCCCCTCCTTTGGCTCCTGGGCCACCTTTCTGACCCTGGGCCCAGGTACAAATTACCCCCTTTACGCCCCCCCCAGTCCTGTCCATATGGGCTGTAAACCTCATAAAAATCCTGTGAGGTAGGTCACCATTTCCTTTAAGAGATATACAAGATTGGATTGATTCAGACACATGGGAGTCACATGTTTGTCACTTCAAAAGTTGTCTCTTGATTCCTTAGATTTAAACTTGGGGGAGGGAGGGTTATTTGTATATTGTATTGTTAAACACACTGTTACCACTTCTGGCATTCCCCCCAAAGTTAACCTGAACTAATTGATCCTATGAAGCTGCCTCATACTGAATTAGACTATTGATCCATCTGTGCAGTATTGTGTAGTCCTACTGGAGGTAGCTCTTTGTCAGGTGCCAGGGATTTGATCCAACAACTCATTGCACTAATGAGGCAGCTTTCAGGCAGGGAGAGATTTTGGTCTGATCCTGGCCATCCAGAAAGTGGCCAGAGTGGGGTATTGCAGCTCAACAACTTAGGACGCAATCTTAACTGTGCCCTAGGCTGGCGAAAGTCCCTTGCGCTGGCCCAGGAGGGTTGCAAACGTGCCATAAAGCATGTTTGCACCTCCTTGGGAGTTGGCAGTGATGCATGCCAGCCCACAGAGGCTGTATCCCACCTCTGCGCTGACTTGGGGAGGGAGGACTGTGTCGGCTGAGCTCGGCCAATGCAAGAGTCTGAGGAGGACAGGGAGGAGGCGAGGAGGAAGTGGGGAGGAAATAGGAGGGAGATTTTCCAGGGTGGGGGAAGTGCAGTCCTGGGGGCGGGAAGGCAGGAGGTGGGGCTGGGTCCCAGCTGTTATGCTGGATCACAACCCCTTTCTTCGAGCAGGGCAGAGTGGCTTGAAGCCGCTCCATTCTCCTCGGACTTCCAAGGAGACCCATTGGGGTCGTGGTGGCTTTCCTGGGAGTAAGGGGAAGAGTTTCCCCTTACGTCCAGCTGAGCCACTTCTAACCCCAATCTTGTGCTGGATACAGCTCAGGCCTCCTAGCCTGCCTGTTCCAGTGCAAGATAGGATTGTGCTGTTTGCCAGTCTAGTGAACGAGTGTTTATTTGGGAGGATGGTCTCCATTTCAGATGGAAATGATTAACTGCTAAGAGAAGGTTTGGTCATGCCACAGATTCCTCTTTTGTTTGCTACCCAACAAAAGAGTGCCAAATGCAAAGCAAAACTAATCACAATGTCTTTTCTTCCAAGGGGACTGTGCCTGATGTAAAAACTTACCTAGTCAATGCCTTGTATCCGTGCATTGATGCTACTGAGAAGGCGAATCGGTATCTATGAGAGACAGGAACAAATGCATCCTGAAAGGCATACCTGAAGAGAGAAACTAAAAAGTCAGCAATTTACAAGGTCCCATTAATGGTGTTTGACAGGAAGCTAAATAAACTCCCATCATGTATCACTAATTTATAACAATGCACAGATAGCGTGGAGAACCAATTGCTTGAAATCAATAGAGATTTAACGACCTGTGGAGGGGAAAATAAAACATTCTGCCAAAATGCAGAAGGTGCGATTGAAGTATGTTAGGGCATCAGACAAGGGAAAGAAATTCATAGGTATCTGTTATGCTCAGATACACTGATCTGCCCATGGAGGAGCATATCTTGGCCAATAACTCTGAGTGTGTGATAATATTATGAAAATCTCCTGGTTCACGCCATGTCGGGTTGGCACAATGACAACTTCCTTCAAGTCTTGCTGATTCAGACTTGTGCAACTTGTGATACATGGATATGGTAAAATGACAGATAAGTAGATTGTCAAACAATTTTGCAAAAATAACTCCCCTTGCTTATTCCTACCTATCTAATACCTCCTCCCTCCAAAGTGAAAAGCGGTTTGGTGATGGGGAAGGAGTTGTTAGATCTGGTATAAAGTAGTGGCCAAGACGCTGAGCTGTAAACTAGACTTTGCCCAGTTCAGTTGTTGCTTCTGTCATGAATTCTCACTAGATGACCTTAGGCAGGCTACCCAATCTCACCTCTCCAGCTGCAGTATGGGGAAAATAACACTTACCTGATGACCCAATCCTATCCCCTCTTACGGTTGCCAAAATTAGTGTTCTGGTAGCACAGGGGCCGCAAACCATGGCCCGCAGGCTGGATCTGGTGTGCCTGCAAAATTATATCAGGTGCAGCACAGCAGTGGCAAAGCCTTACCGTTCTGCCTCAGTTCTTTGCACCTGATCTTGGCAGAGAGTTGCACTGGGCAGCCGCTTCCCCCCAGAAATCTGGGCACAGAGCCTTCTGGGGTGATGTGGTGCAGAATGGCTGACTAGCTCTGCCAAGATCGGGCACAAAGAACAGAAGCTGCAGCATGGAAGAGTAAGGCTTCACCACTGCTGCACTGTGCCTGAGACAGTTTTGCAGGTGTACTGTGGGCCGCAGTTTGGAGACTGCTGCAGTAGCAGACCACACTTTCCAGCCATTGCAAATGGCTGTCTGGAAGCATACATAGCCATGTGCTTCTGGACCACCACCAGAGGTGACATGGCAGGGTGTAAAAGGGCTGTCAATGGATATGAGTTGATTGGGTGGGGGGAGGTGAGGGTGGGAGGCATGTCGGAGGGTGGGAGACATGGGTGGCATCTGGTACAGGCAATTTACACTGGATGCTAGCCTCTCCAGTGGCAGCTGACATGCCCCCCTTTCTCTCCTTGCTTCAGCTAAAGAGCTGACACGGATCCAAGGAGACCCACTGGCAATCAAGGAAGACTTACAAAGAAGTAAGGCAAAATATTTTCTCTTTCCCCAGCCTACCAATCAGTCCCCCTTATAGCATGCAGAGCAGCCCATTTTGGCAAGGCTGTCAGGGAAAAACATAGGATTGGGCTGTTCCAGGATGGCTGTAAGAACAGCATCAAGAATCATACATTTAGAAAGCACTATATAAATATGAAGTATTTTAAAGTACCCCTCTTCTCTCCATTGCTTTTCTGCTCCATCCTGCCACTTCCCAAGCCTACTTTTCTGAAGAAGCAGGAAGTTCTTGGAGTAACCCTGTTCTAGATGCTCTGTGGTACTCAGAACTCACTTTCTATTTTGTCAACATATTTCTTTGATTTTTGGAGAACAGTACACCATGAGAGCTTACCAATACATTTCTGTCACTGCCCTACCAAAACTTTCAGAGAGATCTGATTTTCCTTTGATTTTAATTCTGTACAAATTCTTCATTGTACTGTATATGTCATATATGCTTGAGCTTTATAGACCACATTATAATTGACCTAAATAAGTCGCTCTTCATGCATATGGAATTCAATCTGCTCACTTTGGTGGTCAGTTTATTTTCTTTCAGCAAGGACATATTAATACATAATTTTGTATTGGATGTCCAGTTTTTAAAGAGAGAAAAACACACACACATCCCTCTCTGTCTTCAGCCTTCACTGATTATGGAGGCTCCTATAAGTTCACAGATATGAAATAAAGAAGAAATTTTCTGGAAGGCCCATTCATGCCCAGTGCAGTCAACTCCATCATAGAATATTTCTCACCTTAACCTTGAATCACCATCATTTCCACTGATTTGCTTTCAACAGAGCTTGAAGGCTCTTGGGGGACAAAATCAATCCCAAACCCAATTTCTTAAACCGAGATATAATAAAGATGGAATTGATTAATGCAACTCAAATGGAAAATGCATTTATGTTATTGGCTTTTTGCATACTGGGACAGATTTGTGCTTAGAAGTATCTCCATTGTGGTTCTGGGTAATGTTGCTCCAGGGCTGGAAAGACAGAGTACCGAGGTCCTGAGGTCTCAGTGGTTTTGCTGTTACATTCTCTCCGGATCAGCGGATTTGCTTGTTATGAGGAGACAAATTTTTAAGCCTACATTATCTATTTCCAAATTGAAAGAACTAGAAATCCTGAATGTAATGAGAAAGACTGTTGGGGAAAATCATTTCTTGACCTGCCCTCCAAAACCGTATTATCGAGCTTAATTAGCTCATATGGTATGAGGTATGTCTAACACCATCTGCAATGGGGATCTTGATAATAATAAAGGTTAACGATTCGATGCAAACCTCTAAACTAACACAGTTTAATGCGAAGTGCTGTAGCTAATTCACAGAGATGGTATGTCTTGTTTTCTGTAAAATGCTTAATTCTGGGAAGCTCTGTAAACTGGCATATTATTTGCCTGATAGTATGTAGCTGACTCCATCTTTTTTTTTTGTTCTGGCTGATTTTTACTACTGTGCTAAGGCACCTGGTGGTGATAAATGTATTCAGGATTCCATCTTGAAGTCTACACTCATTTTTTACATGTGACATGTAATGCAAACATATGAGACACCAAAGGAAGGGCACCAGCTCCCCCTGCTCATTCTATTATGGTTTTTTTACAATCATTCAAGAATGCCTTTCTTTTGCCACAAAGGAAAAACAATGCGCTCATAAAGGAATTATCAGTAGCATAGCTAGAAGGGGGCAAACGGTAAGTACTGCAAGTGCTACAAGGTGATGGACAAGTGGCCCCTCCCACTCACCATCAGAGCCATTCCAGGCAGCTATGGCAACACACAGGAGACACTATTTGTTTTGGCAAGCCCCTGCACATTGCTTTATCTGCCCAGAATGACTCCAGTGGTGAGTGGGAGGGGCTGCTTACATGGTGCGTTGCTGAGCCTGCAGTACTCACTTTTTTGGCCTTAACAAGCTATGTTACTGGTCACCATTTTTAGAATGGTGTTTCATTTCACACACACAGGACTATCACATCCATGAGGCTGATTAAGGCAGTTGTCTCAGACATCTGTTTGTCAAGGGCCACCATCTCTGCTACTCATCCTTCTTGAAAAGGAAGAGGGGAATCTATCGGCAGTGGTGTAGCTAAAGGGGTGCAGGGGGTAGCAGTTGCACCGGGCAACAAGGTTTAGGGGGGCAACAAGCTGAGCTTGACACTAGTGTCCAAAATTGTGAAAAAATTGATATGTACAAATAATACTATAATGTTATGTATCATTAGAAAGGTAATTTAATGTAGAATGCAATGAAACAAACCTCATTGGATTATCTGTATTCTATCAAAAGTTATAGCCAATTAACCAAAAAATGAAAACAAAACTGCCTTATGGAACGGAAAGTGGATTTTCTTAACTTAAAACTGACCTATGAGACTGATTGTTCTGAGAGCCAATGAGATGTTATTATGATACAGCATGGAATGAATAAGTTGTTAATATGAGTCTGCTCTCATTTCCATGTATCATAATACATATTTAGTAGGGGGAGAATAACTGTCCCTCTTCAGCCCAGCACAGTGTCTCTAACCAATAAGGGGCACACTTTTAATTTACTTAATTACATTTTATTTTGTTGTGGGGAGGGCTACAAAATCTTCTTTGACCCCTGGTGGCAGGTAGATGCATTATGCCATTGACTGGGGGTGGTGGCAGAACAACTAGGTGGCAAGCTTCTGGGGGGAGAAGGCAGGTTTTCCCTCAATTTTCACTTTTTTAAAAGCCCAGGTGTGACATCACTTCCGGGGCATCATTTTGAGCTTGGCACTGGGCTACATGATCATTAGCTATGCCACTGCCTATCAGTTCCCCCCTTTTTGGTAGGAACCTATCGGAAGGGGAAATGTGGAGAAGAGGAAAGCAGTGGTGCTCTAGCCTACGACTTTCCTCTTCTCCAATCTTCCATTTCCTCTTGGTTTCCATCTTCCTCTTTGAGAAGAAGCAGCAGTATCGGCTGCTAGTGTGCTGCTGGGTAAGGGAGGGTGGCATTTGGGACACCACCTCAGGCGATAGGAGACCTGCCTTGGATTCATAGAACAATGTTCCAGCAGCGCAGTCCACACATCATTTACAACTGAAAAAAGTACAAAATGTGGTTCCAAGTTGGGGCTGCCAACACTTGAAATAAAAGACTGTAGTACTTGGAGAGGGTCTGGGCATAGAGTTTGGTCCACAAAAACACTTAGAACTCTTTCATAGATGCACAAACAGGCACAGGAAGCAGACACAAACTCACTCTCATATAAAAAGTAATCAAATTAATCAAGGTATGAAACAAGCCAAGCCTTGATCCTGGCACCTTACTTATCTGGCACCTAACCAAGAAGTAATCCAACTGGCCCAAACCAGTTGGTTGGTAACCCTAATCGTGCTATCTCCACATTTGAGATCCACCCATGTAAATCTGGTACTGTAAGAGGGTATAATATCCCTCAATTACCATTGTTTTGTCTCTTGGGCTTGTTGAAACAAATGGTAAGAACCAACCATGTGGATACAGCAGGAAATTTGATTACAAAGTCCAGAATAAATATAGCCAAAAATGGAAATTAGAGCTGTACTCTTGATTAAGGAATGGTTGAGAAAATTCTGGGAAACCAAACATATGAATAAGCTGACTGCTTTGAAGCTCATAAAGGAGTCTGGATTTTTAATAGTTCCTTCTGTGAAAATGTGGTGACTGTTTTTCCAAAACTGGAATGAGACAAAAGATACAAGCTGTCAGGATGTGTATGTTGTTGACATAGGTTTTTGGTATTTGCAAAAAATATTACACATTTTTAAAAATTCCATTCTTTTTCAACTCAAATCTCAATTCATTTTGAGAGGCTGCAGAGCAGCGGTTTTCAGACTGGGGGTCACAACTCAACAGTGAGTCGCAAGCCAATTTTTGGTAGCTTATGAAAAGGCCGAACCAGAATACACTTGCAGCATTGACCCTCAGCAGACTGTGTGCAAGGCCTGCTGCGCGCAGCACTTGATGCCCATGGGCATCAACCTACTCAGCTGGCGTAGCACTTGATGTGGCTGGGAGCAGCAGATTTGGATGCCGCTGGTGGCCAGAGGAAGCAGCCTCTGCCCCTTTCCAGTGACACAGGACCCACGGGATGGGCTGTGGCTGACATTGCTCTTGCCTGGGCAAGCAGAAGGAAGGGACAGAATACTAGGGCAGGGAGCACGGCTCTTGTGAGCTGTAGGAGTGGCTAAAGGGGTGGGACAATAGATACATTAGATATTTGGGTTGTGATATTGTTATTTGAAACATTGGGTCCTGGTGCTGAAAAGTTTGAGAACTGCTGCTCTAAAGTATCCTAACTGGCAATGTACTTCACTGTTAATTTGGTGGATGATCAAAAATGCTTAATTACAAACAAAAGGCAAATGTTTAAATTTCATTCCGACCCCAGTGGCACCTTTTATGTATGGCTTAACACTTTGGATCACTCAGTGACTAATCCCAATCAGTCAGGTGTTAATTGGTGCCTAGAGAGTGATAAGAGTGATAATGAAGGTATCCCCAATGTGTTAGAGCCAATTTAAAGTAATATTAACTTGTATTTGTTGGTGAGTTTCATTGTTTAAGAGAATGTGGGGGGAAAGCACATGCATAGTTATTTACTGAGTTTGTAAACCAAAGTCTGAAGATTGATATGGAAGGTGTAGACCAGATATTTTGAGAAAGGTGATTATTGAACTGGATACTGGGAATGTAGTTTCATTTTTGGGTGATAGTACTAATAATATATTGGCCTGTACTTTGTAAATGCTGTTTAAAAAAACAACACTAAAAATAAAAAACAGCTTTTCTTAATTTTATCCCACTTCTTAATTTTTATCCCACTTGAGATAAAATAACAAGAAACTGAAAAAGACAAGAGGATCAAAGGAACTATTAGTTGCTGTTTGTCATGGCCATATTTTCAAATTTCAAACATTACAAGTTTTTGTAATGTCTACAGTATATATGTACTACATAAATGTGGACAATTTACTTGCAGAGTATCACTAAATTTATTTATTTATTGCACTTTGATACTTCTTTTCCTCCATGGAACTCAGGGTAGTGTGCATAGTTTCTCCCCTCCTTTTGTCCCCTCCTTTTGTGGGATAGTTGAGACTGAGGGTGCAATCCTAACCCTTTATGTCAGTGCTTTCCAGCACTGGCATAGCAGTGCCAATGGGATGTGAGCTGCATTCAGCTGTTGGGTGTCACTCATGGAGGCCTCCTCAAAGTAAGGGAATGTTTGTTCCCTTACCTCAGAGCTGCACTGCCCTTATGTCAGTGCTGGACAGCACTGACATAAGGAGTTAGGATTGCACCCTGAGAGATAGTGACTGGTCCAAGGTTACCTTGGAAGCTTCATGGCTGGACAGAGATTTGAAACTGGATCTTCAAATCCAACTCCTGCTCTGCTACGCCATCCTGGCTCTCCAGGATGCTTACCCTATAATAATAATAATAATAATAATAATAATAATAATAATAATAATAATAATAATAATAAACCGCTTTTCAACAAAAAGTTCACAAAGCAGTTTTACAGAGAAAAATCAAATGACTGATAGCTTCCTGTCCCAAAAGGGCTCACAATCTAAAAAGATGCAACACCAGCAGACAGCCACTAGAAAAGACACTGCTGGGGCGAGGGGGGCCAGTTACTCTCTCCCTGCTAAATAAAAGAGCAGCACCCACTTGAAAAAGTGCCTCTTACCCAGTTAGCAGGGATTCACTCAGAAGAAATCCCTACAGAATTCTGCAGGATTTAAAGCATGTCCCTTACCTGTGGGAACCATCCATGGTAGTAGGAAGATGGTCTTCCAAATAGAAATGCCACAGTAAAAAGGTACTTCTTATAGCTGGATTTTTGAATTGTCATTTTCCTTTGCTGATCCCGGCATAACCCATGAGAGACTTGGAGGTCATCTTCTGTTTTCAAGACCAATATAGTCTATCCATTGCTGTGACATAATCCCTCATCCCGTCTCCTTCTGCTTCAGACTTTTTTGTTTAGATAGCAGCAGTTTCAGGAAATGTAGGTTGAAATCCTGGAACAATGGATTTAGAGCTGTAAACAGTCTCCCCAGCACAACTGGAGCTTTCTGTTCTGCCAGAGAGGCTGCCATTGTCTTTGCCAATCTCCCCATATGTTCACTCCACCCTGCTGCATCTGCCAAGAAATCCTGGTGTAGAGCCTGCTGGGGCAGCAGAACATGGAAGCAGTTGGGCAAAGCAAACATGGGGAAAGATCAGCAGCGACAATTGCAGCTTCCCACCCTGGTTAGCTCTGTTCAAGCAAGGAAGGGAAAACACAGGACACCGGATCTGGCCCGCGGGCTGCAGTTTAGAGCACCCTGATTTAGAGTAATTTACACTAGGCGACACTAGGATTACAGTCCAACAAGTGGTCTGAGGCCTACAGAAGTAATCAGTTTTGGCAGGGCCAACCCACAGGACATGCGTCTTGAAGCCCTTGCATCAAATAGTGAGTTGAGAGGGGGGCGAAATAAGAAGAGGAGCCCTGCAAAAACAGCCAAGTAGTCTGAGAGATGAAGTGGCAGAGGATCCTGCCCCCTTTCCCTTATCTCCAGCTTTGGCTACCTTGCCCTGGGCACAGCTTCCTATCTCTGCTCATCTCCTGATTAAAATGATCCAAGGCACAATCCTATGCACGTCTATTGGGAAGTAAGTCTTCTGAAGTAAGTCCCATTGTGTTTAATGGGGCTTACTCTCAGGAAAGTGTGTTTAGGATTGCAGCCCCAGAAGAGCAGAACATGCTGGAAGTAAGGGGTCTCCCTCTCTCCCTTTCTCCTCCTCCTCCTCCCACCACCATCAGAAGTCCGCAATCAAGCCCCTTTGCCTCGCTCCTTCCGCATGCGATTCCTTTAAAGAAATCAGGAAGTGCTATTAGAAAATCAGGACAAATGCATGGAGGATTTTTTGAGAGGACTTTGGATGATTCAGAGTCCTCCCCCCCAAAAGCAAACAGCACTTTTTTTTTTTTTGCTTTTGGTGTAAGGTGAGGGAACTTACCAGGGAACATAACAATGTTAGCTGGATTGTATCTGTTCCACATACCTTTTTCAAAATTACAATCCAATTTGTGCAGGTTTTTTGTTTTTTTTAAATGCTCATGAACACCATAGTGAAGGTACCTTGTGAGAAGAGACTACAAGAGGTGTCTCTTTCATTTTCCCAAACCAAAAGTTCCAGAAATTCTGGTGAATCCTGAGCTCTTACATCTCAGCACACATGCACACCTGGATCATATAGTTGATCTCCATACTATCAGACTACTAGACTGAAAATGAGATTTTTTTTTCCACTGTTTTCTCATGCACATACTAGCCACATTTCAAATACATGTACTCACAGCTGGATTTTTGGTGATGGAAGGCAAGCGTCTCTGAATACAAGATGCCCTATAGTCAGCAACAGGGAAGGCTGGCAGGTCTTCCTGGTTGCACTGGATTGTGAAACCAAAGCAGGGGAAGGCGAAGCCTCAGAATGATGCTCCAAGTAGGATATATATTGTCTGAGGAAGGAGACTTCAAGGGGCTCTCAAAAATCTATCATGAGCCCCCTACTACCCGAATTCCCTGGGAGACGTGCTCCACCCCCATCACATGAAGTCTGAGGGAAGGCGGTACTCTCAGAGATCAGCAGTGGACTTTCTGAGGGACTTCAACAGTAGCCCAATGATGCCAACACCCAGTGCCAGCGCTAGTATGTGATATGGTATGCCCAGTGCATTTTATCATGTCATCTTCAGAGAGGGAGCCATTGAAAAAGGTGGATTATATCACATTATACAATAAATTTGCTATACCGAACATCATATTGAAGGCTTCACCTCTTATTTTGTTGTTTTGATTTTGGCTTTTGAGTGCTGCGCAGAACATCTTTGTTGAAAACGGAACCCCACCCAGAGTGATTAAATCCACCTGGTGTTGTTTAGGGGCTGTTATGATAATAGCGATTTAGTTTTGAGTAGAAACAGGCAGACACCATAGAAGAGAGAAAGAAACCAATCTGTTCAGGAAGTACGGGAACCAAACCCCAAGTATTCCACCAGACTCACAGCAGTCAGTGAGATTGGATGCATTTTTAAAATATGCGAAAATCTACTTGTCTGGTTTGTCTTGTTTTCATTTTGCCACACAGGCATGTTTAACACAGGCTGATGCAGCCAGGTGGGCTAGTGGTAACTTCCTTCAAGTGCATGTATAAGTCTCCAGAGATTTCTGCACAGGTGACCTGGTGGGGTGAACCCACACACTGCCTACCCAGCCAAGCTTCTGCTCTTCCTCAAATCTTTTGGACATTCTTCCATCTTCTTGGTATTTTCTTTATATGGGGTAACCCATGTACACCCGCCCTGACAGAATATAATTCTGGATAATCAAATCTTTCACTAATTACCAAAAAATGGCTATGATTTTCACAGTGACCCCTTTCTTTTGTCTCTTGCAGCAGCACTCTCTTTTGGGTCAGCAGTCATCTGGCCAGCAGCAATAGCAATAATCCAGTCAGCGTCTTTGTTAGATAAGTTTCTGTTGGCTGTTGAGGAAACACTGAAATTCTCTCACCGAAACACTGAAGTCTCTGAGGGTTGCATTCTTGGAAGCTTTCTTGCCAGTCCAATAGCAACTGCTGGAGTATGGGATACAGATTGGGATGGTGGCAAAAGCAAAGGATAAAGTCATTTCCCCTACCATAGTGTCGACCAACCTCTCCCCCCTCAACAAACAAAAACTGCCACACCAACAGCCCATAAGATCAGTGGATCTGCTGATACAAAAGGCCCAGCAATGGCAGAAACATTGTGCTACCATTGCATGTGACGGAACTGCTGACAGCAGCTCTGCGACACGGATGCTCTGCCAATGCCAGTAAGTTGGCGGTGAGGGTGGGCTGTGGGCTGGCATTGGGTGGATCAGGGAGTTTCATGGGAAAAAATGGGGGGCTGTGTCGGGGGAGGGAAGGGTGGGTCCTGTGGCAGTCATTCATGATAGGTCCTATCCTCCTCACCCAGTGTTTCCCAACCTGGGGATCACAACCCCCCAAGGCAGGTGTGCATGTTTGCTTTTGGGACACTACCCCCTTGACAGGGGTAGTGGCCCAACTGGGGGCTTGTTGGTACCATTAGTACAGCACTTCTGGGTTTTGCTGCCACTGCTGCCACCTCCACTGAACATGGGTAAGTAAAAAGGTGTTTTTTTTTTTAAAACTTGTCTGCATTTGGTGGCAAAACCCAGAAGTGCCATATTAATTGCACCTACAGGTCCCCATTTGGGTCGCTGCCCTCCTTAAGTGGACAGCGCCCAACTGAAGGTTGGGAACCAATGTTCTAACACTATCCCAGAATGCCTCCTGACTGAACTTGGACTTAAGCGAGCTCCATAGCTGGCATGGGTCTGAGGAGTCCCATGAGCAGCCAGATAACATATGCAGAGGTGAGTAAAAACAGTTTTTCCTTATTTCCTGTCTGGTGATAAGTACTTCTGCCCCCCCCCCCCCATAGCAGCATGTAGCACCCCTTTGTTGGTGTGGCTGCATGCTATGGCGTAGCAGGATAGATTAGCCTGTTAATCTGCAATCATCTACATAGTTACATGGGAGTAACTGAATATAATGGGACTTACTTCTGAGTTAACATGCCTAGGATTGTGCTGTCAGCTCATCAGCACACTATGAATAAAATATATAGCTTGGCCCGACATGGGAAAGAACTTCATTCTTTCCTCATCAGTCTCTTCTCTGCTCCAAACCACACCTCACCAGCTGCTTTTCCCCTCGCAGGATCCAAATGTGCATTTGGGGATATAGGTTTTTTTTTTCCCCCCGAGGTTAGTTTCCTAAAAGTGTTTCCAGTGCAATTATGAAAATAATAATATCGTGCATTTAGAATGATCATTTCCCCCACTCCCAGGCAGAGGAGAATATTAATTTATGACCTGCTGTCTCCCATGTGCACCAAGTATTTAACTTATTACCAAGAATCCTTTTCTAAAAATGGCAGCACAATGGGCTTGTCACCATGTGATGCAAAGGGTTGAGAACAAAAATAAAACTTGACATTTCAGTGAATCTGCCTTTGTATTACTTTGACACTAAACACAATTTTTTTTTTCCAAGGGCTATATTGCACTTTGTTCTCAATGATCCTATCGTGGTCAGTGCTACATATTATCAAGTTAATTAAGCCCGGGGAAAAAAAAGTACATGTCTATGGAGGATTTATTGTCAAAAGATATTCTATTCAGAGTGTGGTATGTGGTGAAGAACGAGGGAATAAAATAGCATCTAGCATATCTACAGCACTTTCTGAGTATGCAAAACACTTAATGTATATTGACGTTCTCCTTACAACGAGCGTTGGCCCAATCGTATCCAACATTCCATGTGGCGATGCAGTGACACTGGTGCAGCTTCTGCTGCATCCTGCAGGGGGGTTTTGGCTGCTAGAGGTCTCCTCAGAGTAAGGGGACATTTGTCCCCTTGCCTTGGGGTAAGCCCTAGCAGCTGCTATGGACCAACTCAGATCTGCTCGATTGCTGGAGCAAGTCTGCATTGACTGTAGGCAGATCAGGCCTGGGAAGGGGGCCAGGATTTGGGTGTGCTGCTGCTGAACCAGTTCCCCCTTCGAGGCCTGAACTGCCCTTCTCCCTGCTCTCTGCCCCATTCAATCCCTTCCCCGCCTTACTCCAACTCCCTCTCAGGCTTACTTGGTGGGTTTCCATAGACCTGCTGGCACATGCAGGAAGGGTCCAGTCGTCCCACCTGGCACTCGGGCAGCCTGCGCTACCCAGAGCGCACTTTACAGCTGCTTCACAACTGGTGAAATGCAAGTTCCGCTGGTGTGGCAGCACCATAGGATTGGGCTGCAAGGATTCAATCCTATTCACACTTTCCTAGGAGTCAGCTCCACGGACTCTAATGGGACTTACTTCTGAGTAGACAGGCATAGGATTGGGTAGTAAGGTATCAGTATTCCCATATTGCAGGTTGGAAGATTGAGGCTGAGAGCAAGTGGCAAGTGAGATCTAGCCAGGGAAGTTCTAATTTGTAGCTCAGACTCTTCTCCACTTTGCTGTACCACCTCTCTGGTCAACATTGTGTCGGGAGCTCTGTAAGTAAGTATTGCATAATATTTATCTTTCATCTAGCTGGTTTCAGTGGTGCTTGGTCATGATGAACTTTCTTTTGATACTTCCTATTGATATGAAGGTCAATTAAGCCTAAGCCCAGCTACGTGAAATAATTGCAAATTCTTCACCTGGCCCCATCCCTCTTTTGAGTCTCTTTTAGATTGTGAGCCCTTTGGGGCAAGGTTCTGTCTTTTCTGCTGCAGTGAAATGCCATGCACATTGGTGCTGTTATGTAAAGGAAACTGATGCTAGCAACAACAGGCCTTCAGTGTACATGACCGGGGGGGAGTGGGATTGGGATTCCTTCTCATCAGGAATAATGCGCTGGGAAGGAACTGATTAAAAGTTCATTAAAAAGACTGAGATTTTGAATGCACCACTTCTCTTATGCTGTGTTCCGTGCGGGGGTGGGGGGGCTGTTTTTATTTCATTAAGGCAATGTGGATTTCCAGCCCCAGGTCAGGTCATCAGAAAATAGGAAGTAACAGGATAGCCTCACTGAAAGAGGAGTTCTGTTCTACTCATCTTGATTGCCCTTAGCTTTCATTTGAACTCCATTCATTTGAGCTCTGTATCATGTATATATTTGCTCCTCAATGACCGCCTCATGACTATAACAGGGAACCTTTTGCTGCAACAGCTGATAGGAAGGGAAATCCTTCCCCTTGATGTATGAAACTTGTATATGCTTCATGTAGTATATCTTGGAAGAGGAAAGGTCAAATTCTCTCCATAGTTAAGAATCGTGATAGAACTCACTATTTATCTTGTGTGCCTTACATTTCCAAAAAGTCATCACAAGGTTAATTTATCTTAATTACTCCAATGGGGGTAGGGAATTAGAATTATTTCCATTTATTACAGGTTCTCAACCTGGGAGGCAGGGTTGCTTATAGTGCTATGTTATTTTCTCTAAGCCCTCTCCCCATCCATTCTAGGGGAGCGTTTAGCTAGTGCCAGAAACATTCAGTTATTGTGTGGGTATTTATTCACCAGGGATTTGTTCCATGACTATTTTCCACTCAGAACTTCACTCAGTTGTTCAGAAAATGGAGTTGTTCACCCATGGGAAATCTTAGCCAAGTCCCACCCCTATCTATGTCAACCATCTTCTGAGCACACAAACAGAACACATTCTAGTATGAATTCCCTCTCAGAGGTTCATCGAACCAAGTGGGAAAGACTGAAACCAGGGGAGGTGGGGTGGGGAAGGAACCCTGCCAACTGCATGGGAAAATAAACCATAGGTGAGAATAGCCATGTGAAATTGTAATGTGAAAACAGCCAAACCACATGCTTCAAGTTCTGGCTTCTAACTTGCATCAGAATTCCACCCTGCTTTCCCCAATCCCTTACTTATAATGCACAATCTCCTGGAGAGAGTAAATCCCGTGTGCAAAGTCTTGTTGGGAAGGGGGGAAAAAGTCAGTATAAGTCAGGGATATCCAAAGTTTTTGGCAGGAGGGCCACATCATCTCTCTGACACTGTGTTGGGGGCCAGGGGAAAAAAAGAATTAATATACATTTAAAATTTGAATAAATTTACATAAATGAATATATTAAAGATGAACTTATATGAATGGATGAAGGTCTTGCAATAGATCAAGGCCGGCCTTTCCTTCACTGCCACTGCTGCATCACAGATGTAAAACAGCAAGCAGTGGAGGGAGCCCTCATCCTACAGCTCATGCAAGACGTCAAACAGTTGCTCTCATGCTGAGAGCAGTTGCGTCAGGCCAGTGTGGGCTCCAACAAATCTCTGGAGGGCCAGAGGCTCATTGGAGACTGGGGGCTCTGTGAGGCCTCATTGAGAGACCTCGAGGGCCACAAGTGGCCCCGGATCCGGGATTTGGGCACCCCTGGTATAAGTAAATAAAAGAGAAGTGCAGTCATAGTTTCTGAATATGTATGAGGGAAACGGCAAGTGTCCTTGGTAATCTTGTGCATGCTATCCATCTTGGAGAGGAAGAGCTGGTCTATTGTTTGCACTTCTGCCAGAATTTTTGCTAGATCTCTGGTCTGATGGATCTCTTGTACATTCTGGTAGAGCCGGTAAAAATAAATTTGCCTAACCACACAGAATTCCCACCCAACACACACTAGAAATTTGGGAGAAGATAATGACACTTAAACAACACAAAGTCTGCAAAATCAAACCATTAAAAAAACACACACAACAATCTCTCTCAGTCTCTCACCTCCTTCCCGCACTGATAAAGAAAGCACAAAAGGGAATGAGTGTTTCTTTTTATCTTGCCCTTGATAGGTGGAACAAAATTGACTATGTGGGGAGGTGGGAAAGGAGTTCCATGTTTCAGGAATATTGCTTTCTTCCCTTCCGCAGTCTATTATGTTAGAATAGCTTTGAGTGCTGATAGTGTGGGTTGGGTTTGGAGGCACTAAACCTAATGAAACCACACAGCCAGCTCTCAGCAGGATTCAGGAGAACGAAGAAGACACAAAGGAAAGATAAAGCACTCTTTCTAACTGCAAGCCACAATCTGAGTGAGGCTGGGCAACACTTGAAAATGAGCTAGTCTCATTATTACCAATTAACTCTTGGGAGAATGGAACCCGAGTGTCGACTCTCCTGAAATGAAATCATAGCTCCTACAGGATTCAATAGGGGCCACATTTTGTCCTGTCTCCTTGGTCTGATGTGATGACCATAGCATTGGGACTTGTGTTTGCCAAAGTGCATGTATTGATTCTTCTGGCAGGAATATTTGGGTTTTCCAGAAGTTGGAACATTTTAGCAAAGTCTTAAGGGGCATAGAAATGGGGGAGGGGAGCGCAGGAGGTCTGGTCTAGAGAGTAGAGTCTCCATTTGCCTGAAGATAACATCCACAAGGTTGCCAGTTCGAGGCCACCGGCACCGTGCGACCTTGAAGCAGCTGGCAAGCTGAAGCCGAGCTATTCCATCTGCTCTGAGTGTGGGAGGATGGAGGCCAGGTCAGAATGAAACATCTGAATTGTTGTGGCTCTTGAAAGATAGAACCTTCTTTCAATTGTAAAAATCCCTACGGGGATTTAAATAAGCCTGCCTATGTAAACGGCCTTGAATAAAGTCTTGAATAAAGACCAAGAAAAGCGGTATATAAATACCTGTATTATATATATATATATATATTACTGGGGGAAGAGCAATGGATTGGAAGATGTGGCTAGAGCTAAATTTTGGGTGGCGGTTTAGCCTTGGCACTTCTCAGGAGCTGGCCTCAGCCTGCATATTTGTACATGTGCTAATTGCATTGACTTCAACATAGACTCTATCCCAAGCTATATATGCAGGTCAATTCCCCACTTACCCCTGGAAATTTGTTGTAGGATTGATCTGACATTCCTCTGCCATATTCTGCAGCCCCCAGAATACCAGACATGGGACATTCTTGACTTTTGTGGGTAGCTCCTTGAAAATAGAGAGATTTGGGGGATTTACTGGGGGAGCAGCCTTTTGGGGTGGGTACCTTAATACATATGTGCAAGAGGGCTCAGAAGCCCTATATACATCTTCATAGTTGGGTAAGTCCACACTTATATTGATAACTGCTTATGACTGTAGTGGTAATTTTTGCTATTCTAATTGTGACATTTTGCTATGTTTGCGATGCCTCATGTTATACATTTTTATTATATTATACTTTGTTAACTGCTCTCACACAATGTTAAAAGTGAGGTATAAATATATTAAAATAAATAAAATATCCCGCAGCAAACACAGCTAGCTGTCACCTGAAGTGGAATACCATGAGTTGTAGCTATCCTCTCTAACTTTAGGGCAGGGGTTCCCAAACTGTCCTCAGGCACCGCAGTGAACTTATAAGAGTGCTACGGGTTGTCCCTGGTAGTTTATTCAGCTCTCCCAGGTGCCGCCATCTTGATTCTCACAAGTTCTTGAATGATTTTCACAAAATGTCACAAGAACCATGCAATCCAAGATGGTGGCACCCAGGAGTGATAGGAAGGCTGCTATGAAACAAGGGCACCATGACCCCGGTAAGTTTGGGAACCGCTGCTTTAGGGTAATAGTTTTTGTTAGGGGATGATAGTCCTGTCAGACTGTACGGACTGGGGTTGCATAACACCTCCCAGTGGTTGAGCCAAATGCTGTCCCACTTACCTGGGGGTGGCTGCCAGCTGTCACCACTCCTCACTTCCTAAAAGGAAGCTAAAAGGAAGAAGGGAACACAGCAAAAGAGGAAATGTGGAGAAGAGAGTTGTGTACTAGAGTGTCACACTTCCTCTTCTGCTCTGTTTCCCTCTTCTTCTTTTTTAATCCAGGGAATGAAAGGAGGAACAGCTGGGCAAGCAAGTGCATGGGTGGAGGCATGCACCCCACCTAACTGCTGCCAGAGGCAACCACTTCAGTTGGCCTCAAGGACAGGCTCTGCTTACAAATCATATAAATGCTGGTGTGTGTCTCATTCATTTCAGTGGGTACTCCCATGAGAACTTGCTAGTGGATTGTGCCCCAATGAAACAATCAAACAAAAACACTGCATACTCGTTTATTCTTTTCATCCTCTTCTGATCATTTCCAAAGCTAACAGAATTCAGTGTTTTCCAGATTACGATTATCAGGGCTGTGCAGTTTGTTTGCTCATTTTGGAATGCTTTTCCCACCCGCTTTTTGAATGTCTGCTGGCACACACAAATCTCCTTAACTGTCCTTTTAAAACGCATGGGGAGAAGGATCAAGGTTCAGAAGCATCCTTGCTACTTCTGTGTTGAGCACAACAGGAGTGACAGCAGTTGGGCAACCGAGGGTTTCAGCCACACACTTGGCTTTCCCTCCCCCACCTTCTAGCGGACGCTAGACAGACAGCCAAAGCAAACACAAGACAGATGAAGAAGCCAACAAATCCAAAACAAAAGGGGAGTTCTGTTATCAGCTGTTTCCTGTTGCCAGAGAATAAATGATTGCTTTAAACTTCTGGGAGGAAAAAAAAAAATACAGCACACACAGAAAGCTATTTAAGGATGGAATAACCAATGGGCTTTCTTTTGCAACCTTTGTTTTTTTTCAAATTGATACAAAATATGCCTGTTCTTTCGCAACTAGATTGCAGTACTCATTTTCAATCAGTGTGCCATGGCACACTGGTGTGCTGCGAGTGGTCTTTTTGTGTGCTGCAGGAGTTTGGGGGAGGGCCATTTCTTAGTAGGGTTATTGGGGAGTGTGAGCCCCCCCCGGGGCTAACAAGGGAGTGTGCTCCCCAAGTTAGCCCCCCGGGGCTAACAAGGTCTACCCCCTGGGGGTAACAAGGGAGTGTGAGCCCCTTTTTAATTTTGTCAATTAACAAGGTGTGCCTTGTTAATTGACAAAAAACTGATGGTGTGCCCTGAAAAATTTGGTGCCTTATCAGGAGAAAAAGGTTGAAAATCCCTGATTTAGAGGTTATGACAAGATCCATATATGACACAGAAGCAAACCTGCATTTGCTGTGGAGTATACCCTCAAGTAGGAGTTGCAGTCAAGGACAGCTCCCTGACAAGTGTCCCGCCATCATCAGAGCTACAGCTGGTGGGGACATGGGACAGGGCTTTTAGATTGTGCCACTCAGAGTTCCCTTCCTTAGGGGGTTGGTTTTGCCTCAATGTTGCTTGTAGTTTAGTAGTGCATCAAAACTGTACTGTTTGGTCTTGCCCTCAACTTGCAATAACCCCCCCCCCCATTCCTTCTTATGCTGCTGACTTGGTTTTATGCTGCTCGTCTTTATGTTTTTGAAATTTTTTAAAAGTTTCAATCTTTATGTTTATGTACATAAAGTTTATATCTTTACGTTTTTGAAATTTTTTTTAATTTTTCTTCCTTTTAAAGTTTCAATCATGTTAGGCCACAGTCTTGTGCACACCTAAGAGAAAACTCCGCTGACCAGAATGGGACTTATTTCTGAGTTAAGATGCCTAGGATTGTTTTTCTACTGCCCTATTATATTTTTGTATTATTGTGATGCAGTGTTGTTCTTCAGAGGACATTTTGGGCAGAAAAACAGCATATAGATTTAAATACAAAAGGAATGAAATTTTACAACCTACTTTCAGAGAAACTAGTCCCATTAATTTTAAATGGATTTAAAACTGACTTTCTCTGGATTTAAGCCTACCTATTTGCAAATATACAGGTTACATTCACATATTACATTGTTTAGAACATCTTGGGTTTACATCTGAAGTAAGGAGTGAAGGAGTCCTTTCAAGGCTCTGCCTTTCTCAAAAAGATGTAGTGGAATAATGGGGTTATGGGTGAGAAAGGCAAGACCATTGTGAAAGGACTCCTAGCATCTGGTTGTTCCAGAGATCAGATCCCGCTTCACCCTTCACTAAGATGAATTACAGTAGTAGGACTTAGAAGTTGAGAAGTTTTAACAGATTTATAAGGAGTTTCATCCAAAACTTGACTATAGTACTTCTGAGCATTTAACGCAAAATATATAATCTATATATTTTGGTACATCTTTCACTGCCAAATAATATATTACTTGCCAAAAGTACTACCATACTATACTATACTATAGTATATAGTATTATAGTAATAATATATTACTTGCCAAAAGGACTACCATGTTAACTGTAGTCCAGCAGCCCATTTTGAAGAGAAAAAGTCACTACTGAAAGAAAAAAATAGCACAGCAATTTGGGTCTAACCTTTTTCCCCACCTGTAATTTCCCTGCTCTCCCCCCCCCCCCAGTGGTCCTCCCAGCAGAATTTTTAATAAGTGCTTGTACGGGCAATTTTTTGTGTGTGTGACATGTAGTTTGGCCCTCACAAATGAATCTCTGAGTCATAGTATGGTATACTGCAGGAGAAGAATTGGGTTACAGAAGAAGCTATATTTTCATTCTAGATATCAGATAATGGTGGGTCATATTTATCTCCTCATGGCACATAGCTGACATGTTAAATAGGACCAAAAAATGATACGATCTGGAGTACATTCTTCTTGGCTTTGAATCGAATAATATAAACACTGGCTGGATGCTCTATGGCAGTAAATCTTAACGCTGAGAACATGGTATTTATAACTTTGGAGCTTATCTTCCTAAAGATGTGAGCCAAAGAACTTATCCTTAAATTGCACAAGAGCACTGTGAGGGTGGTCAGTGCATGGTGAGTGTTCAAAAGTCAGAGACATAAATATCATTAAATCTAGTAGACATGATGAAATTTCAGTAGGAAAATAAAGACTTTCCTTGTCTTCAAATGATCATCCAAATGATTGGCCATTTTTTCCTTGCTTTCCATAGTTCACCCTGTTGCAAGAGCCTGGGGGGGGGGTGATACTATGTTGCAGTTTTTAATATATCACACATTACTGTTTTTCAAACTTCCCGTTTTCTACAAAAATGTCAAGAAATATTGTATAAGTTGGGTTGAACCCCTACATCTGTTTGCTCAAGTTTCATTCATCAATCCTCCTCTTCCCTTTACAGTTCCCTATGCCTACCCCAATATATCCCTGAGGGTTTAAGGGACCCTCAAAAGCAGATATTTGGGGGGTGCTGGGCACTGTAGTGGATTGGTGAAAATTGCCCCCACCCCTGGCATGAACAGAAGTTCTTTTATATTATTATTTAATAGCAGAAATACTATTTGGGTCTTTCCTGTAGGTCTTTCCAACCCATAGAGGCCTTATTTATACTTTGAAAAATGCCTTAAAACGTTCATGAAAATGTAATAGATTTCATGTTTTGAATATGCCCTCTCTTGTTACACTGTCTACTGTGACTCGTTGCAACTTGCCCAGGACTCAAAGTTACCAACCCCAGACCTGAAGTCTACTTCCTAGGCTTCCTATTGCAGTAGCCATAATCATGGATGTTGAGAAACTCTTCTGCATGATGGCAGCTGTAACTTACATCTTGCATTATGTGGATTGACTTTCCATACCAGCTCTGCACATTCCACACAGACTGATCTCCAGACAGCTGTGCTGATCCACACTTGGCTTTCAGGAATCACAGTCTGGAGATCCCATCATTCTGGAGCATGTGGCTGCCTGAATGTGGGCTCAATCTAACTCCTTTTGTCAGTGCTTTCCAGCACTGGGCCAATGGGACATGTGCTGCATCCTGCAGTTGGGTGTCACTCACAGAGGCCTCCTCAAAGTAAGGGAATGTTTGTTCCCTTACCTCAGAGCTGCATTGCCCTTATGTCAATGCTGGAAAGCACTGACATAAGGGGTTAGGATTGCGCCCTGTGTAGAGTGGGTCCCATGGTAGCACATGGTAGTCCCATGGCTGTGCACTACTACTGAACTACTGAACCACTCCCTGGTGTGCAGCAGAGTGAAACTGCAAACAAAGCGACTGTATCACACGAAAAAGGAAGGAAGACCTCGCATTGATACCAGCAAGACCCGGGATCAGAGAAAAGTGGAGGAATTTGCACAAGCGCTTGAGGAATCTCTTCCAGGCCCGGCCGACGCAAACGCATCCAACAGATGGGAACATTTCAAGAATACCGTTTACAACACCGCCTTGTCCATATTCGGCAAGAAGACCAACAAGGCGGCAGACTGGTTTGAAGCCCACTCTGAGGAGTTGACACCAGTCATTGAGGAAAAGAGGAGAGCTCAAGCAGCATACAAGGCCTGTCCCAGTGAGCGCAACCTGCAGGTCCTCCGAACTGCTCGCAGCAAAGTCCAACAGACTGCCAGGAGATGTGCTAACGACTACTGGCTCCAGCTCTGTTCCGAGATACAGATAGCAGCTGACACGGGCAACATCAAGGGGATGTATGATGGTATCAAGCAGGCCCTAGGTCCAACACAGAAGAAAATTGCCCCTCTGAAGTCTGCCACAGGCAAGGTCATCCAGGATCGGGCGCAGCAGATGGAACGCTGGGTGCAGCACTACTCTGAGCTATATTCCAGAGAAAATGTAGTCACCGAAGAAGCGCTGAACAACATTGAGTGCCTGCCTGTGCTGGAAGAGCTTGACAGTGAACCAACCCTAGAAGAACTTCACGTGGCCCTGGACTCCCTTGCCTTTGGCAAGGCACCTGGAAAAGACAGCATCCCTGCTGAAGTCCTAAAATGCTGCAAAGAGATCATCGTCACTGAGCTGCATGAAATCCTCTGTCTCTGCTGGAGAGAAGGTGGAGTACCTCAAGACATGAGGGATGCAAACATCATCACGCTGTACAAGAACAAAGGTGACAGGAGTGACTGCAACAACTACCGCGGCATCTCTCTCCTTAGCGTTGTAGGAAAGCTGTTTGCCCGAGTTGTACTAAAGAGGCTCCAGGTACTTGCAGAGAGCGTCTATCCAGAATCGCAGTGTGGATTCCGAGCCAACAGGTCCACCACTGATATGGTATTCTCCCTTAGACAACTGCAGGAGAAATGCAGGGAACAATGACAGCCACTCTTTATAGCCTTCATAGATCTCACAAAGGCTTTCGACCTGGTCAGCAGAGACGGCCTCTTCAAGATTCTCCCCAAGATTGGATGTCCACCCAGGCTCCTCAGCATCATCAGATCTTTCTACAAGGACATGAAGGGCACTGTTGTCTTCGATGGCTCCACATCAGACCCTTTTGACATCCGAAGCGGAGTGAAACAGGGCTGTGTTCTTGCACCAACCTTGTTTGGGATTTTCTTCGCTGTCCTGCTGAAGCAGGCCTTTGGAACTGCAACAGAAGGCATCTATCTCCGGACCAGATCAGACGGAAAGCTCTTCAACCTCTCCAGACTGAGAGCAAAATCCAAAGTCCAGCTGAAATGTCTGCGTGACTTCCTCTTTGCCGACGATGCAGCTGTCACTACCCACTCTGCCAAAGATCTCCAGCAGCTCATGGATCGTTTTAGCAAGGCCTGCCAAGATTTTGGACTGACAATCAGCCTGAAGAAAACACAGGTCATGGTTCAGGATGTGGACTCACCTCCCTGCATTACAATCTCTGAGCATGAACTGGAGGTTGTCCATGACTTTGTGTACCTTGGCTCAACGATCTCCGACACTCATTCTCTCGATACCGAGCTAAACAAGCGCATCGGTAAAGCAGCTACCACGTTTTCCAGACTCACAAAGAGAGTCTGGTCCAACAAGAAGCTGACGGAACATACCAAGATCCAGGTCTACAGAGCTTGCGTCCTGAGTACACTTCTGTACTGCAGCGAGTCATGGACTCTTCGCTCACAACAGGAGAGGAAACTGAGCGCTTTCCACATGCGCTGCCTCCGACACATCCTCGGCATCACCTGGCAGGACAAAGTTCCAAACAACACAGTCCTGGAACGTGCTGGAATCCCTAGCATGTATTCACTGCTGAAACAGAGACGCCTGCGTTGGCTTGGTCATGTCGTGAGAATGGATGATGGCCGGATCCCAAAGGATCTCCTCTATGGAGAACTCGTGCAAGGAAAGCGCCCTACAGGTAGACCACAGCTGCGATACAAGGACATCTGCAAGAGGGATCTGAAGGCCTTAGGGATGGACCTCAACAAGTGGGAAACCCTGGCCTCTGAGCGGCCCGCTTGGAGGCAGGCTGTGCAGCATGGCCTTTCCCAGTTTGAAGAGACACTTTGCCAACAGTCTGAGGCTAAGAGGCAAAGAAGGAAGGCCCATAGCCAGGGAGACAGACCAGGGACAGACTGCACTTGCTCCCGGTGTGGAAGGGATTGTCACTCCCGGATTGGCCTTTTTAGCCACACTAGACGCTGTGCCAGAACCACCTTTCAGAGCGCGATACCATAGTCTTTCGAGACTGAAGGTTGCCAATACCAGTAATACTACTGAACTAATCCCAGTGAGGCCCACATGTTTCCATCAAATGGATGTCCCACTGGACACCAGGTCATATTGAATTTTTGTTTTTTCCCGGCTTCACACAGCCACATCATATTACCCTTTCAGTTTATGAACAAGGCAAAGACACACCATTAAAACAATCTTAATTTTTTACAAATTATTTACAAAATTATTTTGAAAATTTTGATTATGTACAATCTTAATTATTAACAAAAAAGTGATCATTTGAGTTTCAAGTTTTGCACAATTTCTGCAGGGCAGAGGACTTCATGTGTGAGTGGAAAGACGGCATTATTCATTTATCTAGTTTGCCAACAACAATCTAAATGAGAAATCCCACAGCAACTAAGGAAATGGACTTGCCCAGGAAACCTGGTATAATATAGAAAACAACCGCCTCTCTTTCCTTCTAGAACGATGCATCCATTGGTTGGCTCTCTTGTTTCTCAGGCAACCCTTTTATTTCTTAAAATGAGAGTTTGGATTCTGCTTTAAAACAATTACTGTCAGTCACAGAAGGCACTTTATTTCCAGTTTAATGGTATGCGGCAGAAGAGATTGAGAATTCATGTCTTTGAGGCACAGGGTAAACGATTGCAAATAAAACATCTCTTTATGCTTCCCTTTGAAGACATGCATTTATTTGCACATCAGCAGAGTGTCTTGTTACTTCCTCAGGATGTCTTTATTTGAAAAGACTGGTGTAAAAGCCACCAAAGTTTTGGCACTCAAGTTGAATGCAGTCCTCTATACCTCAGTCAACTGATGTAACAATCACCACAGACAGAATTTGATGGAAGCTTGTACTAAGTATGTAGCTCATAGATGGAGTGCACTCATGCAGATAATGTGAATCTGAGACACGAGCTAACTCACTTTTGATAACAAAGAGGCAAGATTCAGGAAGTCGTCTACTAATAGATTCTGAGCACTACAGTTTTTGCTCATGTCCTCTCTGAAAATGTTTTGCTGCATGTCTGAACTTTGGATCTGCCTCTGGGAACCAGCACATAGAAGGCCCTGCTCTCTGTTCTGCCATTTACATAGATATGATTGACAGGCACTGGAGACAGGGCTTTTTTGATGATGGCCTCTCAGCTATGGAGCTTCTTTCCTAGAGAGATCAGAATGGCTTCCTCTTGTATGGCTTTTAAGAAAAGAATGGAAAATGTTTTTATGTTGTAAAGTTTTCTCGCTTCCACACTCTGTTTTATACGTGCCCATGTCAGCATGCTGTTTTTATGTCTTTTATATTTTATTTTATGAGATTTAATTTAATGCCTTTTGTTATTGTTCATTTGTTAAATGTCATCAATTTGTAAACTAGTTTGGACTTTTTAGAAAAGCAGAATAGAAATCCAATAGACCAGTGGAAATTTTTAACACCCCCTTACAACAAAATCAAACCACTTAAATAAATTAACATTTACAATAAGTATAAGTGCAAATATTTATTTAAAATAAAGAAGAACCCTCCTAACCCTCCCAAGCAGTTCCTGGTCCGTTTAAAAAATTTCCCCAAACATCCCAAAGGGTGCAATCCTATCCGCACTTACCCGGAAGTAAGCCCCATTGACTATCATCATTAAAAGCATACATAATAGCCTGTTCAAAGTACAGATCTGTAACATTTCCCCAGATGCAGCCACATAGCATGGTAGCATCAAGTCTAATATATTAAAAATAGAATATTGAAATGAATGGGAACCCACCTGAAATTGACTAGTGACTCACTTAGTGGGTCCTGACCCACAGTTTGAGAAACACTGCAATAGACAGATGGGAGCAGAGACACACAGACCCTTGTGTTTATTTTCCTTTGTGTGCATCCACTACATAGAACACATTTTGCAAGCAAGGGAAGGAAGAACGGAAGTGCACCTGCTCATTCATCCACCCACCCTCCATACGAGATGTGCCCACACTCAGGTGCTTGTAAGAAGAGGCAGTGAGATTCAGGTAGGTTGGATGCACATGCTGCTTCTAATAAAGGCCATCAAGGTTGTACTCTACTGCACTTCTGCTGAGGGGCTGTTCAACAGCCTTGGGACAACAACTGAAGGGACCATGCTTCTTGCTATGGCTGATCTGAAATCCCACAAAAATGGCATTCACAGCAGGACACCCACACCTGGGTTTTAATTATTTATATATATATTTATATGGGGAGAGGTGATTTTTGCAGTCATGGAAAGCTGCCTTATGCTGAGTGAGACCATTGGTCCTTCTAGATTAGTATTGTCAACAGTGGATCTCCAAGGTTTCAGAAAGGAAGCTTTCCTGCCAGGGATTGAACCTGGAACTTTATGAATGCAAAGCCTACCACTGAGCTACCCTACATCAAGGCCTAATATAACTAATATGGTTCAATATAGGACCTCCATAGTCACTAAACCAATCTTGGGACATGCAACAGCAGCAGCCATTTGGCTCGACTTATTTCCATATCATGTTAAAACACTGTCTCTAGCATCTCCCTCCATGTAGGGGGTTGCATTAATATCAACCCCTTGCTATGAGTCGAGTCTTTGTGTCACAGTCTCACTTTTGCAGACAGCTTACTAGGTCACAAGAGCGAAACCAATTTCCTTCTTTTCAAATCAAAGGAACACTTTGTCGTTCATACTATTTGTGCCTCCGTGCTGTGTGGTTGGTTCTGGGGTAACTCTGATGAGAAGGATCACCTAATAATGCCTGTGGCGGGATGCTGCTTAGCCAGCCGGGCTATATGAAGAATGTTTGTGAACTTGATGGAAAAAAGGTTTTTCAATATCATGGTCATAACCCAGTGCATACAAGATAAATTAGTGTCATCTGATCTCTCTGCCAGACCTGACCTTGATCTGATTGTTTTGCAGCCTACACGCTAAATTATACAGAAGGAGGATATCTGCTTGGACCCAATGAGTTTAGTGTCACTGGGCACGCGGTATTATGTATGAGTGGGTGACACCAAGAGAAATAAGGAGCTTCTCCCAGATCAGTGGTTCTCACTGGGAGTGAGGGAGTGGGAGGTGAGGGATACTTTATTTTCACAACCCAGTCTTAATGCTGATGCATGCTTGCTATTAAGGAAAAGATAGGCAAAAAGGGTGAGAACCAAAGACAACAGTACCTTGCATTTTTATCTGGCTAGGGAACTGAGAATGGACCAAAGTCAAAAATGGATGAATGTCAAAGCACAGCTTACAAATTTATTTGTGCCAGCAAAAAACGTAGCTAACTACATAACACAGGTGAACGCGTTCAAAACCTAAATAAACAGAAATAAAAGAAAAGCAGACATAAGAATCACGGAAAATTAAGTGAAATTAGGTGACAAAAGAGGAAAGCACATGGGTGAAATGTGGTTATAATTGAAAACAGCTGAAAGAACAAAGCAATGCAAGTCAAGTGGATAAAAGTCAAGGTATTGCTTTACAGCAGGAGCGAACAGCTATGGGTGTAGGGCCAGAAATTTCTGCATGCAAATGACCACAGACCATTGGCTGCAAGACTCTATTGCTTCTGCATATGACCAATTTAAATGCTGATTGGCAGAGGTGGGAGAGGCTTCTCCTGGAATTGAACAAATTGGTTTTCACATGGGGACACTGCTTTGAAAACACTGCCATGTCAACACTTACCATGTTGGTAAAAGTGTGTTTTGAATCAGTGGGGATCAGATTATTGCATCATCAATCACTAAAGTGGGTATGGACTAAAGGCATGTGTAACAGTCAGAGGAGGCTTAGGCAGCACCATAAGAAAATTCCTGTATTCATTTCTGAAATGTTGGAGGGTGCAATATTGAACAAACCCCCACTAAAAGGGTGTTTAAAACAAAAAATATTGTAGCCAAATGGAAGTTATTATGCCTGCACTTGAAGAATTTAAGCTCTTAATACACTCAAATCAGGGGGTGGGGAGGGGAGAGATAATCTCCATTTAAGAATATTAAAAGAGTTGGTGCATGAAGTAGAAGGCCCAGTAGCTAAGATTTCTCATAAATCAATTAACTCTGGGAGGAATACCTAGTAATTGGAGCAACAGCCCATTTTTACACTCAAGAAAGGGAATAATGACAACACAGCCTAGCTACAGATCTTTTCACTTTGGAACTAGGGCCCAATTCTATACTTACCATGTTATGTCAGTGCTCCTCTTCCAATGGTGCTGATTGTCGTAAAGCAGTCAGCTTGAGTTGCAAAAGGCACTCCAGCAGGTGTAGTACTCAGTATGTTGCCAGAAAGGCTGGCGGGAAGGCCAGCACTTCCTGCCTGTTTCTTTGCCTCTCCCGCCACTTGCAAGAGCAGGTAAGTCAGTGGGGGAGGGTGGAACAGGGGTGGGGGAGATGGGAAGAAGGCAGGGATGGGTGGATTGGTTCCAGGAGGGGGTGGATTTGTGGCAGTGGCGGTGTGAGTATTTAGCTAGCACAGGTCTGAGTAGACCCCCCCCCCCATTCCATGGAAGCTTACCCCCAGGTTAAAAAAAAGGAAAAAAAGAAAAAAGGTAAAGCAACGTTTGTTCCCTTACTCAGAGGAGACCTCTACAACTGCCCCACAGCAGGATGCAGTGGTAGCCAATTTGGTGCCACTGATTGGGGGGGGGGGGAGGATAATGGATAGGATTGGACTCCTAGATAAGGTCCTGAATGTTTTTGGCTACAGCTGTGTTTTGTAAGAGAAATATTTTATTCAGCAGCTGAGGGAGTAATTTAGGGGCTGAATAACAGGAAGGGAAATGTAAGCAAAGTGCAACTAAGAGCAGCAGGACATTTGCCAAGTGCATTCTTAAATATGCATATTCGTCTGAGCTCAAAAACTGCCAGGACCAATGTTTCCTCAAATTCAAATAGGTCATGCTGTTTATTTTAGGCTTAAAATTTATAAAAGATTAACAGTGATAAAAGCTTGCTGCTGATTGCTAGCAATCGTGCGATCTTTTCCAATTCATTAACCACCAAGTGCAGTTGTTCTTATAGAAATTCAGGGGGAACCACAGCAAAGGGTTCAACAAACCCTAAAGGGTTGGATGCTAGAGCCAAGCTCTCCTCTTCTGTTTACTTTTTAGACATCCTTTACTGTGTGTATCTGGCAGTCACTCAATTTAGGGGAATGCTTCTGTTCATGCCATTGGAAGGAAGGGGCTGGGAATTGGTAACAAGAACAACAAACATCCCCCATGTGTATTGCAGGGAATGCTGGTGAATATGCGGCTGTGTCCAGGGATTCACCTGGATAGGGTGGATAGGGTCTGCGGGGCACCCCATGTGTGCCTGTTCCCCTCGCCTCCAGAGGGTCCTCTGAGCCCGACAGAGGCTATGGACATCCATCCACAGCCTCTGCTGGGCTCAGAGTGAGCCCAACAGTTTAAAAAACCCAACTTCCAGTTCCTCCGTGAAACTGTAAGTTACTTTTTAATGCCTTATAAGGCATTAGGAGGCCCAGGGAAGCCTCAGAGGACATCTACAACCTCTGCTGGGCTCAGAAGATCCTCCGAAGGCAAGAGTAGTGGAGCTCCCTCAGCTTTGGAGAGTAGGGGGGAGTTTCATGTAACTGTGGGGGTTCCAGAATGGAACCCCTGCGGATATGGGGGCATGCCTTTAGTAGTACGCTCCCCTTCTTTGTGACAATGAGTTCCAACAACAAGCTGCTACAAGGAGATCTGAGGTTAGTCTCTGTATTTGGTGATCACCAGTAACAGACAATACACCTGATCAGTAATGGTTTACTAATTTCCCCTTCGTGTATTGGAGGCCCCACTTAGAAATGTAGCTGCCTCACCTAGCCAAGAAGGCTGGCTACAGCTTTGCTACTGTTAGGACATTGCCAACGTTACAATATCCAAATGTATTAATTTTCATGAAGAAGTTACAACAGTTCTAGTCACTAAAATGGACACTGGACCTATTCTGTCTTCCTCCCTACCCGTTAACACCAATTCCGCCCATCCCCCACCTCATTCCACTCTTTCCCCAACTCCCTTCAACCCCCTACTCAGTCTTGCCTGTGGTGATATTTTGTAGTATGATCTGGCTTTTTGATACTATTCTTAAGCGTACTCTTCTTAAGTTGTTAGCAACAAGCCTTTGAGTTAGGATGAGCTAAATCAGGAGCAGCATCTACAGGTAGACTTGGGACCAGCCCATCCATGAGGCTACCTGAGATGGTCACACACCTTCCATTCAGAACATCTGAACAGGGCTGAGTTTACAAAGGAAGGAGAAACGTCCATAAGCAATGCTTGTGAAACTTGATATTTCTTTGTCTAAGTGTGCAAGAGAGAGGCATACATGGGTGGCAGAATGTGTATCTGCTAAGGACACCCATGTCTCAGACCAGGGCCAGCTGTGCAGCACTATGCTAGCTAATTGCTATCAACACAGGTGCCATTTTGGCCAAGTTCATTCTCTAAAGGCTAGTTATCTGTTATGAGGAGAAAACATGTTTTCCCCAAACTGGTATATGGTCAATGGAGGTCCAGCCAATTTGGAGCTTCAAATTGAATGCATCTGTATCAGATCCGTGTTCAGCATGTTTTGAAATACTAAGTGTTATATTAGTGGACATGAAAAATATCATGGGTAAATGAGGTCTTGGATGGATACAGCAGAAAGATTTCTCATCTTCTCACTGGTTAATTCAGGAAACATAAAGCACCAGTCCTCTACCATTCCAAGGAGTATGGGAGAAGCCTCTCCTTTGTCAATATATATATTGTATCCAGACAGTTCATTTTTCTAAACAAGGGTTTATAAAACAAACGTTTACAAGAAAGTATATTAGTCACTTTACTGTGTGCCTTCTGGCACTATCCTATGCTAGGGTTGCACCAGTGGAACATATGCTCCACTGACACATGCTGTTACAAATGTGCTGTAAACATGTTGCAACAATGCATCAGTTAGTAGCGCAAGCAGAAAGGCCGGAGCCTCATTGCTGGCACCAGCTCAAGGTGCAATGTGTGCTGGAGGAGGTAATTCCCCTTCCTGGCCAGACAGGTGCAGAAGAGGGCAGGAAGGGGTGGAACAGGACAAAAAGGGCAGATATGAAGGCAGGAGTGGGTGAATCAGAACTGGGAGAGGGGGAAGATCAATGATGCCAGTGCACGCTGGATACTATCCCCCTTTGTGGGCCTGATCCAACAACTCAGGCTTGCACCAGTTATATAGCTGGCTCGGCTGGGTTGACCCATTGTACAGGTTGGGGCTTACCCCAGGGCAAGGGGACAAATATTCCCTTATCCCAAGGAGACTTTCCACCTGCTAAATCCCTTGTGGGATGCAGCGTAGCCTGTTCCAGTGCTTCTACATCAGAGCAGGGAAGTTTAGGTAAGACTGAACTGTAAGGCTGTAATCCTATACACATTTTCCTGGTAGCAAGCCCCATTGAAAGAAATTAGTCATTGCAGGAGTAAAAATATATAGGATTGGGCTGTAAGACGGTGCTTCTACCACTTCAAACAACAAAAGCAGAAACAAAAGAGAACAGTCATTGGTAGTTTAGTCACTTGCTACTCCCTTTATTTACCATTCCAGTTAATATTACTCTGTACACGGCTGGTTCTTGTGACTTAATTAAAGCCTTTTTAAAGCTTTGCGGTCCTCAATTGGAATTTTAACTTGATTCTGCTGCACAGTGTTTGCTACAAATCAGGTCCCCAGAAGTGGATATAGGCAGGTGTATCTATTACACATTTATTTTTGGAAAGATTTTTATTCTGCCTTTCCACTCTGAGCATAAAGTGCTTAAGGTGGCGCACATCATAAATGAAAAACAAATATAATAACACTGCCTTAAACTCAGCAGCCACAAGAACTGCAGCAAATACATTCCAGGGGGTTGGCTGTACGAGTCGGTGGCAGCGAAAATGACAAAGGGTCTTGTGACACTTTCAAGATCCACAAATGTATGGAGGCATCAATTTTCATGGGCACAAAAGCTTATGCTACTATAACTTTGTTAGTTATCAAAGTGCCACAAGGCTCTCGGGTTGTTGTTGCAGCAAATAAAAAAGACCAAAAAAAGAAAAGAAAAGAAAAGAAAAGGTCCAACTAAAGTCAGGCCAAAGGCCTATTGAAACAGAGCTCCTCCACCATTGGTTGAAAATCAACAAAAGGGGGATAGATGGATCTCTTTGGGCAAGGAGTTCTACATCCTGGGCACCACTACAGAGTAGTCCCTTTTCCACATTCTCAACAACCACACTTCAAATAGTGGTGGGACACGCATAAGAGGCCTTCAGTGGATAGGCGGGACCATACCAGACAAGATGGTCCTTTTGTAGCATTCCTATACTGAGTCATTTGGGGGCTTTAAAGGTTGAACCAGCAGTTTGAATTTTACCCATAAATGTAGCCATTTGTCATTCCTTCTTCCTCGGCCTTTCATATACCATTTGCAAGCAATGGCTGCTTCCTCTTTCCTTGCTTGGCTCATGAACTGGCCTTTATACCTGAGCAGGCTATTGTTTATAGCTCAGTCACATGGAGAAACAGATTGCTGCATCCAGTTCCCTACCCATTCAGCCTTCCCTCTTCTTTTGCCACCCAGTCAAAAGCTCTCTTTCTGTAGCTAGGGGCAGTGAGAAGGTGCAGTGCTCCCTGAACTCCCAAAATGGGTTTAGGGGCAATGGGAGCAATCTATAACCACCAATCAAGCAAGAGTTTGGAAGACTTGACAGTTAATGCCTTGGCTTGGATTTATTCTCACAGATGCTCCTGATGTGGTAACAGCTCCTTGCGTTGACTTCTAGCTTTTGGCACCATGTGTGCATTGCTCTGAGAGCATTGAACAAGCCTCATATGCAGGAACATAGTAAATATCCATGAGCGGAGTTCTGCTCATACCATCAATCTGCATATGATCTTTGCAGTTGGCTAGGAGTCAGTACAAGAGTGGCTACCATGTTTGATATCTCTGGTCCAGGACCAAGTTGACCCACTGTGGCTGCTGGGGCTTCAAATTTGCCCTTACACTGAGGAGACCTCCAGCAGCTGAAAATCCCAGAATGTAGCATAGCCCATGTCAGTGTCATTGCCTCTCCACATGGGGACTTAGTTAGGATTGCACTGTTAGTCTATTACTATGTCTCTGGTTGTGACCAGCCAGATGTCCTAAGGATGCTGTGAGAGTCATTGTTTGCTCCAGCATTTGGAGGTCAGATATAGCTCAATTCTGAATATGAACCCTTAAGAAGGGCTACATCACTATTGCTACCTACTACTACTAGTTGTAGTGCTTCTTTTGAGATTCAACATTCCTCCTTATTTTTAACTACCATGCTAGTTAATGATTTATGTAAATAACTGAATAAGCACATCACTTAGATACAGCAAGTAATGCAGGAAGAGATGCTAAGAGGAATGGTAGCATCCTGTGTCTACAACTGAATTAGACCATTGGTCCAGTTAGGTCAATATTGTCTACACCAGCCAACAGCAGCTTTCTAATGTTTCAGGTTTTCCTGCCTGGTCTGGAAAGACTAGGAATTGAATGTGGGATCTTCTGGATGCAAAGCATATATTCTACCACTGAGCTATAGCCCCTCTGGTGCTCCATGGAACTGGCATCCACATGATCTAATCAGAAACTGGGTCAGCTACCACTGGGTTCCTTCAGAGACGAGCAGGATGCTCTCTGGTTCCTGTGGGGCAGAAGTCAGTTTATAACCATTTCAGAAAAACTGGCTAGAAATGATCCGGACAATGAAAAAAGGCTCTAAGCTGTTTCAGCAAACATGAAGACACAATGTGGAGGCGATAAGTGCCCTGCATAGTTCTCAGTGTATGTGCATGTTTGTGTGTGATTTCCATTCAAATCAATGGAGTTTTATGCATGAAACAAGGGCCCTTAGGATATAAGGAAGATTTGCTAACCTTGCTTCATACTGTTCACACAGATAAGGAGGCCTCTCACTTCAGCTCCAATCAGAAGACTGTATTATTCAGTACACTCCCAAAGGCCATAATTACTTCCAGAAGCAGAAATTTGAATGACCCAGATAATTAGTTCAGTACAGCGGGTCTAGAAATTATTTACATAAAAGGCAATTTACTTTAAGAAAGGAGGAAAATACCCCAGCCACCCAAAGCAAATGACCCAGTTAGTTCAGTCGTGCAATGAACTCAAAGAGGGTGGGTATCGAAGTGGAAACTTGTAAAGATGCACGTTGATTGTGTTCCATCTTGTTCCACAATACATTAGTTGCATTACATTTCCTAGTAGCTATATAGATGTCAACATTCTCTGTCATGGGGGTCATGAAATCTTTCACTGAAGTGGTGCTTTTAAAAAAGCAAGGAAAAGCAAGGAAGAATTGGAATTCTTGCTGTGTTCTGGACAGACCTGGATCAAAAACAGAGTGCAAAACAAGCAATAATACCACATGCGAGTGCACACACCCCTAGCTGGATAATGCTAGGAATGTTAGGTGAATGGAGGTGTTTTACCACTGCAGTGTTATTAGGGAGGCTATGATCATTTCATAGACAGACAGAGTTTGGCAGGGAGTAGAACAAGAAGAGGAAAAGGAAGAGCTTGTAATTTGTGACTGCTGAATAAATCCACATCTTCTCAAGTGCGTCCCAAGGGCTGACTTCCTTCCACCCACAACTGACACAGAGGGAGACGATGGAGAAACAAACAGGGCTTGGCTTCATTAGAATGGGTACAAACCAATGGGTACAAACTGCAAGAGAGGAGATTTCGATTAGACATCAGGAAAAAATTCCTGAGGGCGGTTTGGCAGTGGAACAGATTGCCGAGGAAGGTGGTGGACTCTCCCCACACTGGAGATATTCAAGCAGAGGCTCGACAAGCACCTGTTGGAGATGCTCTGCCTCTGTGGCTATAATGGTGATTGGGCAGCAGTACTCTTCCCAAGTAGCAGATTGTTTAACCCCTGATGCACACAGCCTAATCTGCTTTGTCAGTTTTGTGACCCACCAAAAATTTGGTTGTGACCTACTGGTATGCCAGGGACCCAGAGTTTGAGAACTGCTGCTCTAGCCCACCACTCTACTTTCCTCCACATTTCCTCTTCTGCGTTGCATCCTGTTCCCTATCACACTCGAGGAGTGGGAAGAGCAGAAGTGGGCACATCAGGGGACCTCATTTGATACATCATCTCACATGCCAGGAGGTCAGGGGCTGTCCTGAGTAGCGTTCTGGATAATTTACAGTAGATTCCAATTGTTTGAACCACCACAATGCTTTCTTTCCTACAATAGGCTGCTGGAATGGAGATAACTTGGGAGATATGGAATAATTTCCAGGTTCCTTTTCCTATTCAGGGAGTGGGAGGAGCAGAGGTTGGCACATCACCAAGGAAGGCAGGAACAGTATTTGGCACACGACTTTTTAAACACCAGGTCTTGACCCAGGCATGGCTGGCTTGGTGGCAAAAGTATCATCTGAACTGACCCAAGGTGTTTGCATGGTATATATATCTATATATAGAAGGGGGGGGGGAGAGCTATCTCAAAGGAATGGCAATTTTTCTTTCCTCGTCTTTGTGATGGCTGCCTTAGCAGATACAAAAATGCCACCTTGTTTACATTTCCTCTTACATAACAGGGGCTGGTAACTCTGACATTTCCTTGCCGAACATTTTGTTGTAGCTGCGTAGAGTGTAGCATTTTCACAGCAGGGGGACTGGCGAATAAGAAAGGAAACGGAGAGGAGGAAGAAAATGGCACATGCTTTGTATTTCTGCTACTGAGCGACTGACCACACCCAGGCACCGAGCTGCAGCACTGTTGGAAGCAAACAGCCCTCTCTTTGTGGTTTGACCTGACTGCATTTCAGAGTTCCAATTACAACCCTCTTGCTATGTATTCCAAAATGTACTGGTCACTCCAGGAGCTTGTTTAGGATCACCAGACGTATTTTTCTTTCCAGTCTCAGAACCAAAACTGCAGGCTGAACAGCTTCTGCAGCTGTACTAAAGAGAAGGCGTCTCATCTGAGAGTTTAATGCTGTTGGTGCAACGTTAAATACGGGTCAATGCGGTTGAAGTGCATGCCCAGGTAAATCCATGAATACATTTAATGGAAGCTTGATTCCAAACCTTAATTAAAATAGAGTTGAGCCTCAAAATTTTTAAAGGTTGATGTAAGAAAAATTATGTTTCCCTCCTCTTGCATGAAGGTTCTGATTTAAATTGGGCCCATTTGTGGTGCTTATTTCTTGAAATATATAAGATAGAAATGTAGGGATTTCTGGTCATATCTTGACTCAGAGTTGGCTCGTACACCTACACCTATGCACATAGCTAGGTATGTGCACACACGCACACACCAAAGACTGCGCTGTTTCCCTTGTTTGCCTCTTCCTTCTCCAACAACAATACACTGTTTGAAAGCACTGTACACAATGCGTAAGTGGTTTAGAGTGCAATCCTAGTCCCTTGCACCAGCCCAGTACTGTTGCAAATGTGCCATAAGGCATATTTGCGCCAACTCGTGAATCAGATGTGCGCCGGCCCATGGAGGTTCAGATTTTGCCTCCATGCCAATGTGGAGCAGTAAGTTCACATCAGCCTCCCTAGCACGGTGCGGGGGTTTGGGAAGGGCGAGTGGAACTGGGGCATTCTGGGGCAGGGGGAGGGTGGGCAGGCCAGATCCTAACCCCCTCCTGTGCTATTTATTTAGCACCGGGCCGCTCAGATCTGCACCACCTCTTTAGGTGGCACAGATCTGAGTTGCCCCATTTGGGCAGCTGTCATGTGACACGGAATAAGGGGAAATTATTCTCCTTGCTCTAGGGTTGTGCAACAGTCAGCCCAAACCCTGCGCTAGATACCACACAGGCTGACAGGCCTGCCTGTTCCAGCACAGGTTAGGATTAGACTGTTAATGAAAAAATGGTTCCTCCTGGACCCTAGAGCAAAACTGTAAAGATTCCCTTGGCACTTAGTAGCTTGACCCAATGTTGTCTACCTCCGCTGTGACATTACAGGAGTCAAGCCAATAGAATTGAGGAAGTCATGCCCGCCCTGCCAGTAAAGGCCCCGCAGACACAGCACTCGCAACTAGACTCAACATATGTGCACATGTTTCTGTATTATAAAAAGAAATTTCAGTACACCTAGCTATATGCTCATACACAGTTTTAGCCAATACACCTAAAGTCATTCACATAAAGCTATTAATCCACTAAAGAATTTATCTGAAATACCATTCAATAGTTTCTTCTCAAGTTTTAGGCAAGATGTGCTAATTTTGCAATTGCTGTGCCCACATGCTACTTCGTTCCTCAAGGGAAACATTAATTTTTGTTTTAATTAAATATTCTTTATGGTTCAGTAAAGCATTAAACCATTTTTCTCAGAAAAAGACTTACAGTATTCTCTATAGCAGTGTTTTTCAACTGCTGTGCTCTGTCACAGTGGTGTGCCTGAGGTGTGCCACATGGGGGAAGTGGCTGCTTTGAGCCTTATGCGCAGCAGAAGGAAAAGGAGCAGGCAGCCAGCCAGTGAAGGGGGCTGGTCACAGCTGCTTTGCACCTCCTGCTGTCGCTTGCTCCTGCTCCTGAGTGAGAGGAAGGCTGCAACCCCATCCTGATTTACCTGGGAGTAAGCCCCATTGACTATTAGGGGGCTTACTTCTGAGTAGACACGCCTAGGATTGGGTATTAAGTCCTTGCCTCCTCTGCGTGCTGACTGGGCGACCAGAGAAGCTTGGAGGAGGTGGGGGGTGGAGTGAGAGAGAAGGAGGGAGTCAGGAGCAGGCATGAAGCCAATGAGTCTGCTGAGGCCACCAGCCTAAGAACTGGCTGGCTCAAAGGGTCCTGGATAGTCTCTTTTCCTTGCCACAGTTTGCCTGCAACTCCCCAAAGCGACCCTCCCTGCATTGCCTTTTGCCTTTTAGGGAAAGGGGATTGGGCCCCAATCCTCTCCATACTTACCTGGGAGTAAGTCCCATTGACTATAATGCCAAGCCTAGGATTGGGTTTTTGGTCACACTTTTTTTTCTTAAATACAGGAGCAGACAATTGACACTTCTCCCCACCCCACTCCCTGCCACAGGCACATTGCCCCCCAAATCTCATAATTGCAGTCAGCACCTCTCTTACTGTCCCTCCCTTCACACCTCTGCACCTTCCAAAGGTTCCGAATCACTTGCTTCAAGTTCTCTCTTTCCCCCACTCCAGCTGAATCCTGTAGTTGTTTCACTCATGTCTCTTCATTGCCCCCACCCCACAGCTCTCCTATGTGCTCATTCTGACCTCTCTTTGCCAGCACTTTCTCGCATAACACTTTAATAACATTTTTCATCCTTTTCACAATCACATATCCTTTCCTTTCCAAGCTTCTTGTGAGTTTTTTTGTCATGTAATAATATAATTGTATTAATTATATTAACAATTAATTGTAATGTAGTGATTTAATGTAAGTAAAAAACTGGTAGTGTGCCTTGACAATTTTAGTGCCTTGTCTGTGTGCTGTGAGCTGAAAAAGATTGAAAATGGCTGCTCTATAGAGATGCCTTCTTGAAAGTGTGCGTGTTAATGGTAAGAGGAGGCGGCTCTTGCTCGCCACAAGCAAGGACCAAAGCACATACAAGGACAAGCTCATACAACAAATATGCACTGTGGTAGCAGACTCTGCCTTGGCTGAAGCATGTTTGTTTGGATGTCAGATGAAAACCTGGTTGGCATCCTTCAGTCTCGGAAGACTATGGTATCACACTCTGAATAGTGGTTCTGGAACAGTGTCCTCTCCAGTGCGCGAAGCCTGGGTAAAGTAGGTATGGAGGACAGACTGTTACCCATGTAGCAAATCCCCCCTCTCCACATTGCTGAAATGGTCCAATGGAAAGGCAGAGGCCAATACGGTTGGTTCCAGCGGCGTTGCAGGAGTTGCCAGAATGTGACTGTGTTCAGCCATGAACTGCCTCAGGGATTCTGGCTCCGGATTTTGCCTCGAGGTTGACTCCTGAAGCCTATTCCATAACTGGATGTAGCCACAAGGCAGTGGAGGTTTGGGATCAAAGTTTTCCTTCTCTCAGTTGAGCTGCCTTCCCAGGCTAACAAGTCCCATCTACCTGGTGGCTGTTTAGTCACCTCTTACAACAAGTACAGCCAAACTGATGGCGTATTCTTATCCCCAGTCCCTGGGGTTAGATGAAAGCCTACGTACTATATAAGCATACATGTCTACAACAGCAGAGGCTCTCAACAAACTTCCCTCCATGACTCCCCTTACGCGCATGAACCCTCTCAGAGTTCATGGTGGTAGACAGGATGGGCAAGAGAAGGTGAAGGCAAAATGTCTCTCTGCTGGGCTATCAGCCCAGAGGTTGTCTCAATGACTAGCACAGAGCCCTCTAAGTGCCCTAGGCCCCTGGCAGCTCCTCAGTAGTGCCCACTCCCAACACTGCAAAGCAGGTCAGCTTTCTTCAGACATTTCAGTTAACATGCATAAGCCAAAGTGGAGCTTGCTACCTTGATGTTAACACCCCGCTGCAGTGTTGGTTGTACCCCATATGAACTTGGAGAAAGGGCTTAGAAGAGAAACAAACAGGTGTTGCCAGCACTGATTGATGATTCTGCAGTTTTGCTCATTCAAGTTTTATTAGTGCTTGAAGCAATTAAAAGCATTAAGGGCCATTTTTCACAAGCTGCAGTCTATCCGACAATGCAGCAAAGAGGAACAGTAACCCGACAACTAACTAGAAGCACAAACAAAGAATAAGGTAGCCTAGCTCTACGCACTGCACCGGAAGTAAAGTGATGCATGACCCTTGGCTTTAAGGCCAGTGTCAGGAAGAAAGCTTTGCTTGTGCTTCATGTGGTGGAGAAGGTTATATTTGACAGATGCACTCCTAGATGCAGGAGATGAAGGTGAATTCCAGACAATCCTAAATAGATAATTTAAACCCCCAAACAAATGCTAAGTCTGAAACTAGGTGTCACTGCACAACCCGAGATGGGTTGTACTGAATCTGCACAGAGGTGGGAAGATAGCAGATAAAAAAACATGCAGGAGGGAGAAACTGAACCTTTGCTTCTTGCACTCTCCCCAACCACTTTAAGCTATTTTTATGGGGTAGGATTTCCAGTCAGAAAGCCTTACCCAAGAAAAACAACTTTAAACATGGGTAGTGCAAGCAGGATTTAGCTATCCCTCCCATGCTCTTCATGCTATTCTTTAAATCTCCCCCACCCCCATTTGGTAGCGATTTGGCGCAGTGCAGTCCAACCCTGGATACGCAGGCCTGCTGTAATCACATCTAATTTGGCCCATACTTTGAAAGTGAGAGAATTACAACCTATACAGCAGAAGAAAATGGAGGCTCACTGCTAAGGTTTGAAATATGAAAGTTACATGAACATTACAAAGGTTAGCCATATGGTAAGCAAAACAAGGCATGGGAAAAAGAAAAGAAGAAAAATTAGTGTGTGATTAGTCTGTGGAACTCCTTGCCACAGGATGTGGTGATGGCATTTGGCCTGGATGCCTTTAAAAGGGGATTGGACAAATTTCTGGAGGAAAAGTCCATCACAGGTTACAAGCCGTGATGGGTATGTGCAATTTCCCGATTTTAGAAATAGGCTACCTCAAAATGCCAGATGCTAGGGAGGTCACCAAGATGCAGGTCACTTGTTGTCTTGTGTGCTTCTTGAGGCATCTGGTGGGCCACTGTGAGATACAGAAAGCTGGACTTAGATGGGCCTATGGCCTGATCCATTGGGGCTCTTCTTATGTAGAATTATGCAGAGACATTCCTAGTGGTTGTGAAATTCAAATATAGAACAATTAAAATATATGACAAAGGCTGCAATCCTAACCTCACTTTCCTGGGACTAAGACCCATTGAACACAATAGAACCTACTTCTGAGTAGACCTGGTTAGGATTGTGCCCAAAGAAAACCAGTTATACAGTCAGGTAGCTATATACATCCCATGCTAGAATTAAGTGAAAGTAGAACTACAAAGGTGAGAAGCATTGAATGTGACGGGGGGGGGGGGGAACTGACACCATGTGTGTGAACCTAAACCCCAAAGGGATACATGAATCTATGCAGATATGTCAAGGGCTAATAGAGCAATCATTCAATAGAGACATCATTGCCAGGAATTTCAGGTGCACAAAACCATAGCAATGTCATCATTGTATATGATAGATTACAACATGACTTTCAATTAAAAACAGGATAGCGTGGGGTGGGGAAATGAAAGAAAATGTGAATTCAACCAAGATTCTCTAGAAGTCCATGGATATGTGTTTCCTAAAATAGGGGGTCTCCGTGGACCCAAAGAAAACACTAGCAGTAGAGCACAAAGCACCAAGGAATGTCAGTGAGATCAGGATCCAACTGGGACTAATCAGTTGTGTCTCAGGATTCATTCATGTCTGTTCCACACACAGAACACAATAGTATTTAAATAAGCAACATATAGAGTGAGAATTGAAACAAGAAACAAGATAATGTTTTCATATGATCTAGAGGAAAATTAACCAGAACAGTGGCATGGCATCTTTTGGATCCCAAGGCACTCTGTGAAGTAATTGGTAGATGTGTGATTTTAGGGTGTAGGGATGATAAAATAAAAACACATAGCCCCAGTTTCTGCACTTCTCATTTTGTAAAAAAACAAAAACACCCTAAAATCTGCAAAAAATAAAACCATGTTCTAACCCCTCTACATACTGGTCACTGTAAGCTGGTTGGATTAGACAGGGACGGGTGCACGGGAAATGACTGTGACTACATCTGCTGACACTATATCACCTACCTAGTACACTTTTAAAGCAATTAAAATTTATAATTATAATTTATAAAAATGCACCCTTGGAGTAAAAACACAACACAGCTGTCTGCATTTCTCATTTTTGTCAAAATATGAATATCTGCAAAAAAATAAAAATGAAAAATCACACCTCTAGTAGTTGGAGATGCAAGCCTAGTTGACCGAGGCACCATCTCGATGCAACAGGGGACATGATAGTGTATGCACATAGAGAATTGACAGACATAGGACAATGATATTCACAAATAGAAAGAGAAGCTCTAGCAATCACGTGGGGATGGGAACATTTCCATGTGCCTCAATAGGAGTTGTTTTATACTGATTAGTGGCTAGAGCCCTCTAGAAATGAGCTTTAAGTATCCAAATTCAAAACCACTGGAGTGGTTGTTCAGTTCACTATGGAACCCAATCTAGGCAAAGGCAACTCAGCTGGCTGCCTTGCCATCCAAATAACACAGAAAGAGTCAACAGTTTCAATCATGTCTATAGGAGTTGCCTAGTGTTCTGCCAAATCCCAGTCCACTGGGCCTTGTAAACCAGTCCAATCAATCAGAGTTGCCAATAAGCCAAGTTACTGTCCAAAGTCAGGTTCAAGGTAGGTCAGTCCAATCCGTCAGGGTATCCAAATCAAAGTCCAAAGCCAAAGTCCAGTCACAACCCACAGTCTGATTCCCAATTCTATAAATCAAGTCAGTCTCCTCTCCTACCTCCAACCTGCACTCCTTCAAAACCCACCAACCCTTCCTGCCTCAGGTGCTTCTTATATCCCTGAGGGCCTTATTACCTTCCAGTGGCTGCAGCTGTGCAGCACACTCTGCTGGATGCCCAGGCCTTACCCTTAAAGGGGCCACTGCTGACACCACATCTACCTCCTCGCCAGTTCTTCCACAATTCCAATACACCTAGTCATGAGGCTGGCTGAAGTGCTAGCCTTGGGTGGTGGGTTGGGAGAGGCAACAAACTGGAGAAAGGGGTACCTTGCACCCTGCACTCAGCTGCCCAATTCCAGAATTCTCACTGCCTGATCTGTTTTGCAGAAGTGGAGGTAGGAGAGAAGGCAGTGATGATCCTCTTCTTGATGACTTTCATGGTAGGGGAGCAGGTAGCCCCTATCTTTTCCAGCTTGAAGCAGCCGCTTAACCCCACCTTGTGTTAGGCTAGCCCTGCTTACTATTGTAGCAAATAATTCATTTTGCTGTACTCCAGACATTCCAAAAGTGAGACTTACATCTTGGCCAAAATGGATCGCAAGGAACATCAGGGAATTTTATGCAAATGAGCAAAGGGCTAGTTTCTGCTGATGGGTGTGCTGGCATAGCAACCTTGCAAAGGATGCCTATTTTGTTGTGCTTTCACACAATAATGCAGCTACCCAATATGGCTGCATGAGTCTTAAAGCATGTCAGAAGCCAGTGCAGATTTCTGTGGGTCTTTTGCATCAGATTCCCGCTTGATTGTTATGGATAAGCACGCCAAGGCAGGGATTGCAAAATCCCTACAAAAGTTAAAGCAGCTCCTTTTTAGCATCCCATGCACCCTCAAAACAGGCAAAGGCTTGCCTTTTTTTAATCAATGGAATTTACATAATTTGAAAATTATGCAAGATTTGCTCACTGGAAAATTACATCTCTTTGGCCCAAGGCAAATGGGGAAGCCGAAAGATTCATGAGAACCATGGGCAAAATCATCAGAGCCTCAGCAGTTGAAGGGAAGGACAGGGAGGGGAAATGTACATGCTCCTATGTAACAATAGAGCCACACAGCACAATGCAACTGGTTGCGCTGTATTGTGTCCAGTTACCAGAATACTGTCCTCCTACACAGGACAATTCGGACTTCAAATAAATGGATGACAAGATGAAGATAAAAATGAAACTCTGTGAACAGAAGCAGCACAATGACAAGGAGTCTGTAATGAGACCAGGGGGACTAGGGAGAAGACAACCATAAAGAGAGCTCTGGGTACAGGGCAGAGAAGTGCATGGATCCCTGCCAACGATGTCCCTCCCTCCCTCCCTCATTCATTCATTTGCTTATTGGCACCTCCTTCACTTTATCCTGTTTCACCTGACAAAAATTAACAAAGCCCCCTGCAGGAAAGGACCCAGACAGGAAGCTTCCTTGTTCAGGCTCCCTGCATGGCATTTTGTCAGTTTTCCCCAGATAGAGCAATAGGAGGATGTGGCAGTGATTGGGGGGTGGGGGAGGAAAGGGGAAGACTAACAAGGTAACAGTAGTTGATTTGCTGGCTTGCTTGTCTATCAGTTCACGTGAGAGGACAGGCTGGCAGAGCATCTGAAGGATGTGCTATGAGCCCACTTTGTGTATTTATGTCAGTCTTTCCTCTAAGTCAATGATTCCCAAACTTATGTTCGTCATAACCCTCCTGTGGACTCTTCTTCCCAGTGCAGCTTGACGCCACCATCTTGGATCTTGTGAAATCTTGCAAGATCCAAGATGGTGGCCCCAAATCCTTTGAGGTTTGGGTGCTTCCATCTTAGACCTGGTGAGATTTTGTGAGATCCAAGATGGTGGCGTCCCCAGTGGCCTGGGATAGGAGGACATCACCGGGGACATCAAGTGGTGCTCCTGTGTGTGTGCCACAATGCCCTAAGGCAGGGGTGTCAAACTTAAGGCCCGGGGCCGGATGAGGCCTGCGGAAGCTTTTTATATGGCCCTCAGGCTTTCAGCTGCTGAGTAGTGCTGAGGTGTTACTGTTGAAAGGGCCTCCTCACATGAAAATTGGGCTTTCCCATAACTTGAAATACGATCAAGATTCATATATTTTCTCTTTTGTTATTTGCAGCTAATGAATTCCTAAGTGGAAAAAGTGTTTATTTTTGGTTACGACCTATTTAATGACATCACTTCTTGCCTAATGACATCACTTCTGGCCCTCAGCAGGCATAATGAATGCTATGTGGCCCTCCGTATGAAACGAGTTTGACACCCCTGCCCTAAGGCATCATGAAGTACACTTTGGGAACCCTTGCTCCAAGTACCAAACTAGATGACAGGCCTACTGCATGACTAAGGCCTGAATGCTTGATTTTTCTTACATAAATAGTAGTTGGCAGGGGGCTGCTTTCTACTGGAAATGTGATGAGTTAAAAGCTTCTTCCCCCACTGTTTGAGATCTGGATCACCTCCTTACAGTACTCAAATTACAGCAGAACCAGAGAAGTATAGTTTTTAGAAGGTTTTCTGAGGAGCCATAAGTGTATGGTTAAAACTGTGGGAAAGTCAGGGTGGGGCTTGTGGATTTCATTATGAGTCTCCTACTTTCCTCCCATATTTGAACATTGCTCCCCCATGTTAGGGACTTTAGAAAAATCAAACACATATGCCTCAGTCACTCAGTCAGCATATCATCTAGTTAGTCCTTTGTGAACCCAAAAGAAGAAAAGAAATCCAGTGGCAGAAATAGAAGTTAAGGGATCCATGATCACAGCACAGAATTGATAATCAGAAATTCATTTCCAGGTCACCTAGGGAGCATTTGCTGAAGAGGATAAATGCATACATACAAGAATGTAACAGACTCACAGTGCAATCCTACATGTTTACTCAGAAACGAAAAGTTCCATTATGTTCAACAGGGCTTGCTCCCAGATAAGCATAGATAAGATTGTCACTGCAGTGATGGAGAAGTAGTAAGAGCCAGAGGCAACAGCACAAATGTCAATATTCTGCAAGACAGAGTGTCTTGATTCAGAGCCACAGGGCCCAATCCTATCCAACTTTCCAGCACTGATGCAGTCATGCCAATGAGGCATGTGCTACATCCTGCAGTGGGAAGGCAGACACAGAGGCCCCCTAAAGGTAAGGGAACATTTGCCTTGGAAAGCTGGATAGGATTGGACCCACAGTCCAGTCAGACTCTAATAATACATGTTAGAAACTGGAAGATTTATTTGGATACAGAGGAGAGATTAAAGCTTACAGGTACAGAAGCTGCATTTGGCACACACACAAAAAAGGTTGCAACCATGTCCCTTCAGCTGACAGAGATTCCTGGCAGCAGCAGATGGACTCCAATGGGGCAAGTTCCAGGGCATACCTGCAAAGTCCTCACCCACTGGTGAAAGCTGAAGCAATGACGGGCCGGGGGGGGGGAATGCCCCAGGTGTTGCATCTGTGCACCCTATGGGGATGGCACCCCATGCCCACTGCAGCACCACCTCCACCCATGCACTATCTCCGCCCACCCTCTGGAGCCATTCCGGGGAGGCAGGTGAAGCCCAGCGTGACCTTCCCCTCAGAGCTCCAAAAGCCATCTGAAGCTTCTGGAGCACCCTTAACAGTACTTTCAATATTCTGTTGGAAAACTAGGTAAGTATGGGGGGGGGGTTGGCATGTTGCGAGCCTTGCCCTGGGTGCTACAGTGACCAGGCCCATAACTGATCAGAAGGGTGGAGGCATTTCTGAGTCTTAAATACTTCTCCGGAAAGTGTTCAAAAGCTAGGGGTGGGGAACTCTTGTAATGTCTTTTTCTCACAGACAGGTCTCCCCCATCTAGTCCTTACTTTATCTTAAACCTGCAGCGATAAATCATGCTGGGCCTAGCTTTACTCTTTATAAAAAACAGCAAGCTGTGAATTAGCAGCAGCTGCAGGTCTCACCAAGCTGGCAGACAAGACAAAATGTGAAGTTCACCAACTCCTCAAAATGACAGTAGTCTTCCAATAAGCCAACCACTACTGAGAGGTATCTGTCAAAATACTTGATTGGGGCTACTTGCTAGGAACGGCAATGCATCAGGGGTTGGCCACACCAGATACTGGTCAAGGGCCCATGCCCATCATGAGGTCCACCTGAGTGGACTGATCTCTGGACCCTCAGTTTTAGTGGCAATGGAAGGACCTGATGTGCCTTCAGAGGGTGGGTGGAGATACCACAGGGCCCCATTACAGGACTTTGTCCCAAGACCTCTGTCACTGGATACCAGCACCAACTTGCGGGTAAATACAATTGATAATAATCATTACTGAACCCAGTGGAACTTACCTCTCAATAAATGTTTCCAGTTGTGTGGTAGATATGTGAAATGAGATTTCTATGTGACAGCAAATTCACATAGGTTGGTTGGCAACCTTCAGTCTCAAAAGACTGTGGTATAAGCCTACAGCACCCGGTATTCCCAGGCGGTCTCCCATCCAAGTACTAACCAGGCCTGACCCTGCTTAGTTTCTGAGATCAGACAAGATTGGGCATGTACAGGGTAATCCACATAATGGCTGATTGAATGTTATGTAGCAAAACAACTTATTTAGGTTGGAGGGATACAATGTCCATACAGAGATATGTTCTATAGAGAGAGATATGTTCTAAAAAGCGTGTCACCATAAGAAACCAAAGAAGTGAGGATCAGATGAGAAAAGAGCTGCGAGTTCCAAGTTAGGAAAAATGACTGCAATTTTGTTTAGTAAAAATGTATCAGTGTTTGTAGCAATTAAAAGTGACTGAGTTGTCCTTCACAAGACACAGTATAACTGATAAAAGTTACTGGTCTTGCAAAGCACTCCTTGCCACACTTTTGCAAATCTGAATTGCTGCAACCTCACACCAGATCTGAATCACTGCAACCCAATTCAGCAGATGTGAGTTGCAACCTGGTGTGATTGTCATGAGCTTATGTAAGCCTGACACTTCCCAGCACATCAGGTAATTGCCGGTTTGTGGGTTCTGGTTGACCTGGGTTGCCTTCTTCAAGTGAGTCAGCCTCCAGGGTTTATTTAATGAGTTTATCGCAGAGATTTATACCTCTACCTTTCAATCATGCTTTGCAAAGTGGCCTGCAACAAAAATTAACATTAAAGTAAGCATTAAAATGAAGGTCAAAGATAAAATAAAGGCCACAACAACAGAAAACACTAAATTCTGTTTAAAGCCTGGGTTAACTGTAACTTGCATAGCTAGTATATGAAGAAAAAAACATAACTGGGGAGCAGGAGGGAGTGCCACAGGCAGGGCACCACAACTAAAAAGTCCCTGTTCCTAGCTGCTATCTAACTAGCTTATGTAAGTGTTAAGTGTTATAGCTGTGAATCAAGACTACTCTGGTCTGAATCGCATCTCTGACATGAGCTCACTAGGACTGCAATTCTATTTGCACTTAACTGGGAGTAAGCACTATTACTATAATGAGACTTACTGCTTAGTAGACAAGCATAGGATTGTGCTGTGTCTGTCCTTAGGCAAGCTACACTCCCTCAGCCTCAGCTGCAATGGAAAGAATCATACTTACAGGGTTGTTGTAAGGATTTAATGCTATACAATCAGTGGTATAGCATTAAAAGGTCAGGAACATATTATGATACCCTTCCACAGGAAGACTCCATTCAATACTATAACGAAACCAAACCAAAAATACACCTCTAAATTTCTTCCCTCTGGTGTTTTCTTGTCTTTGAACTTTGAATGTTATTGTATTTGTTTCAAGATCTACCTCATTTCACCATAAAATCTTGGGTTGCAATAGTTTAAAAACAAATGTATAAAAAATTCAAAATTAGATTAGAAAATACAGGTTGAGCCTACTTATCCACAGATTTTATATCCATGGATCTGACACAACATGGAGGTCTGAGACCAAAAATCAGAAGTGCCCTTCTAGGGCCTCCAGAGGCCATTCTGAGGTCTGCAGAGGCCACACGCAGCCTCCTCAGGTCTCAGAACAGCCCCAGACATGACCAGAGCAAGGCTCCAGTTGTGTTTGGAGCCCAGGTGAGCTCCGAAAACGCAGCCTCCTCAGGTCTCAGAACAGCCCCAGACATGACCAGAGCAAGGCTCCAGTTGTGTTTGGAGCCCAGGTGAGCTCCGAAAACTGCGGAATTCATTATCCATGAGCTGACAAGCCATAGAGTATGGCTGGGCCACTTCACAAATGGTAAACAGCAAGGCCTTCTTGGCCTCAATCTGTCTTCCCAGGGCAACGCAGACTGGTGCCAGCAAATTTATTGGTGAAGGTCTGAATAGACCCATTCAGACAGCAGAGGCTTACCTCTGGGCCTGGGGAACAAATGTTCCCTTACCTGGAGGAGACTTCCAGGGTTGTCCCCTCCCCACAGGATACAGCACAGCTGTATCAGCAGTGGGCAGTTCAGATAGGTTTGGACTGTAAGACTAGCATATACATGTTTTTCAGAAGTAAGCCCCACTGCATTCAACAGGACTTACTCCCAGGTAAATTTGCACATCATTGTAGCCTTAGACCAGAGGTTCCCAAACTGAGGAGTCAAGATGCCCTAGCCATGGAAGCTCTGCAGCTGCCCCCATTAAGGGGTGGGACGACAGGGACTGCAGCAATGTGTTCAGGTTGATCACACTGCTGCTGAGGAGGGATTTTTCTGACTTACCTAGGAGTTGGTGTGGTTCTCCAGAGGGTTGGGGAGCCTGCAAACCACTCTGCAGCCTTCAAACTGCTTTGAAAAGAGGAAAAAATTCTTTGTCGTGAAACTAGAAGTTTTTTCCCCCCATAGACCTTTATTGGCATATTTCTTTTTATTCTTTTCAGAGCAGTTTGAAGCTGCTAGGGGAGCTGCAGAGGGGTTCACAGGCTCCCCAGTCCCTCCAGAGAGCCATATCAACCCCCAGGTAAGTTGGAAAAGCCCCTTCCCTACCCAGCAGCAGTGGGATCATTCCTATCACATTGTCACCCCCTTCCCTCTGTCACAAGCACTTAGCAGAACCTCTGCCTCAGGCCGAGATCCTAAACAGTTTCTTGGGAGTAAGTCCAATTGAACAAAATAATGTTATGTAACATTATGTATTAATGTAATGTGAGCTACATACTGTCTCTCAGGTAGCCCTTTGGAAAAACAGTGGCCAAGACATATGTCCCGAGTCAAATTTCTCAATTTGTCTCTTCTCTGGATGCCTCTTTTCAACTTGAAGGATGCCTCTTCTCTGCTTGAGCTCTCCTACTGATGACATCACAACACTTGCTGTAGGAGAAGCCCTGAAGCTTAACTCCACCCCCATCCAGTTCCCCATCAGCTATTTTCCTGATTATAAGGAAAGACATGTGAAGTGCTTTGACCATTCAAAAAAGCATTATGCAAATACAGTACTGAGTGTTGAATGAGGATGGGAATACCCTTCCCCACTGTGCCATTCTGTTCCCTATGCAGAGTTGCACTGTGGTATCCATGGTAAGTTCCCAGAGCCCCCACAGATACCAAAACCTGTTGATAATCAAATTCATGGTTCTGGGCTATCAGAGGACCACTGGACGCAACCAGAAAGTCTCTGAAAGACCTCCCCCCCCCCTCCGGTGTCAGAAAGGTTCTGAAACTGTGGATCAAGAAGGCCTATCTGTAGTCTGTTCATCCAGGGATTTTTCTCCAAACTGTTCAGATACCCCTCTTGTTTCAACTCTTTAAAGTCTCAAATTAACTGGTGACAGTCACTGTCAGGAGTTTTTCTTAGGAAAATTCCACTCTTCAGTAGTTCCAATTTAAATAAGTCTGTTTGTTATGCACCCTGTTGTTTGTTTGTTGCATGTGCCAATAGCAATTAAAGCTCCAGGCTATTGTCTACAATACCATCGAATAAAAATACAGCAAATTGCAAAACTTAAACATTAAAATTGCATTAGCAGCAGCAGAGTGTCCAATTAAAAGAGAGAAATTTGTGTGCTTTTTTCACATACCTACATTAGCTTATGCTGAATTCTTGGGCATTGCCTGCTCAAGTTGTGTAGAAATGGCTGAAATTTTTGTTCATTTCACCTTATGGAAAAATAAAACATTGTAATTGGTGATCACATACACAGAGGTTTTGACTGAGGTTCAAGTAGAATAACTGGCAAGAGAACCACACCTTTCTGAAAAATACATTTACTGAAACTATGACATGAAAAATGAAATTACATACATGTTACTCCCTTGTGTCAGAACACATGGAATCCTGGGGAGTTTTCAAAATGATGAGACAGCTGTAAAGTCTCAAAGCAGTCTTTAGTTTGCATTTGATATGCAGGAAAAACACACTTTATTCCCAGCAATATGCTTTCTGCAGCATTGTCAGTTTGCAAAGCCTATCCTTCCCCACAGTGCAAATGGAAGACCCATGTAAAATTTTGCTCTGCAGAGTTTTCTTAATGTGGGCCAGTTTGGACAATATTGCTCACTTCAAACTGGTTCCATGAGATAAAAGGCACAATCCTAACCCCTTATGTCAGTGCTTTCCAGCACTGGCATAGTGGTCCCAATGGTATATGTGCTGCATACTGCATGTGGGTGTCACTCATGGAGGCCTCCTCAAAGTAAGGGAATGTTTGTTCTCTTACCTCAGAGCTGCATTGCCCTTATGCTGGTGCTGGAAAGCACCGACATAAGGGGTTAGGATTGCACCCTAAAGTTGTGTACTCTCACAAGCAGGGCTGGCCTTAGGCCAATTTAACCAATTTGGCCAAATTGGGCCCCGCACTTGGATGGCCCCTGCACTGGAGCAGTGAGCAGAGTGCCTACAGCCGCAGCTAGCACCTTGCTCTGTAGCTGACCCTCCAGCATAGAATCTTCCATGCCAAGGTATTGCAAGGAGAATGCGGAAAGCAAAGCATTGCCACTGGACAGCCTGCCTGCCCCAGGTCTGACTGGCTTGAAATTGTCGCTCCTGGAAGCAGGTGGCAGTGACACCGCTGCCAGGTACCCCACTACTGCCACTCATCCTGGTGAGTAGGGGGGCCTTATAGGGGTGGGGCCCCTGCAAAATTGTTTTCCATTGGGCACTGCAGCTCCTAAGGCTGAACCTGCTCATAGGGTACATGTGACCAGGTCCTTTTCCTCACACCTGGGTAAATTTGGCTGCAGTCCTATCCACACATACCTGGGAGTAAGTCCCATTGAATATAATTGAACTTACTTCTGAGTAGACATGCCTAAGGTTGGGCCCTTTATTGAGCATGGCATTCATCTGAACATAGTTTTCCAGCATGTGCAGAATCAAGGATCAAAGGCTAAATTCTCCCTTCTCCTCTAATGAAACTTGCCTGAGTGTGAGAGGAGGGGCCAGAACGTGCACACACCATGATTGCCTGGGACTAGTTTGGAGCAAGAAGTATTTCCCAAACTGGCCCTCCATCACAAAATGAAAATGGGCAAAGTGATGCTTTGATTTGAATGGGGAGTGTGTGTGTGTGTGTGTGTGTGTGTGTGTGTGTGTAAATTATTCCAGGTAAGTTAATTAATATGAGGAAGTGGATTTGTTCTGTGATGGTGCTTGCTACATAGCAGGCATGAGCAAACTTCAAGCTTGTGGGATCTACTGGAACTCCAAAGCTTACACTTACCTAGCAGTAAGTCCCATTTACTATCATTGTTAAAAGCATTAAATGTAGCCTGTTAAAAGTACAAAGCTGTAACATTTCCCCAGATGCAGTCACATACCATGGTAGCATCAAGTTGTATATTAAAAATAAAATATTGAAATGAATGGGGATCCACCTGAAATTGGCTCATGACCCACATACTGGGTTCCAACCCACAATTTGAGAAACACTGCCTTAACCCATGTGCTGGATAACCTGCTTATACTAGCAGAAATAGAATCTGATCAGCAATTCTAACAGCCTAATTCAAAAATAAAAACTATTTTTGTTCTTGCCTTTGTTAAGCAATTGGGAAGATCCCTGGTTCTGCACCTGGCATCTCCTGGTAGACTGGGGAAAACCATCTGTCTGAAACCCTGAACAGCTACTGCCAGTCAATGTTGTAGGTGATACTAAGCTAGATAGATCACTGGTCTGATTCAATATAAGAAGGCAGCCTGTATAAGTTTATAACTGATATATTCCAAGTCAGAGGTGGAGTCTGGTTGGGCATGTGCCCAGGCCCCAAGGCCACTTTAAAGGTTCACTTCTGGACAAGGCCACCTGCCCCTTTGTGGCAGCTTAAAAAGCGCTTGTCAGATAATACTGAGTCACTGTTCAACTCTCTATATTTTCAACATAGATTCATTTTAGGCTGCCATGACTTATGCAACAGCCATTGCTCACCCCCACTATGATATTGCCCTGACGGCAAACCCTTTTGGCCACTGGAGAAGAGAAAGAGGAAGAAGGAGCACCTGTGTGAATTGAGAAGTAACCCCTTCCCAGCAGCCAAAACACGATATGATACTGCAATGCATTGTTAAAATTCTGGATACCAAAACGCAAGTTGATTCCTTTTATGAGTAGTCAAAGAGTGGTAAAAACATGGAGTTGTAGCTTGTTACATTTCAGTATAACTATTTGGAATCCAGTTGTTTTAAACCTGCGTGAAACAGTTTCAGTGCCTTTCAGTGTCTTTCCCACACCACAGTGTCTTTCCCACAAGATTCACCCTAGCTAGCCAATAAAGGCAACTGCATAAATATTGTGAAAAGTCATTCAATGGCATCCTTCAGTCTCGGAGGACTATGGTATCGCGCTCTGAAAAGTGGTTCTGGAACAGCGTCTAGTGTGACTGAAGAGGCCAGTTCTGGAGTGACAATCCCTTCCACGCTGGGAGCAAATGTAGTCTGTCCCTGGTATGTCTCCCTGGCTGTGGGCCTTCCTTCTTTGCTTCTTTGCCTCAGTCTGTTGGGCAAGTGTCTCTTCAAACTGGCAGAGGCCATGCTGCACACCTGCCTCCAAGTGGGATGCTCAGAGACCAAAGTTTCCCATCTGTTCAGGTCCATTCCTAAGGCCTTCAGATCCCTCTTGCAGATGTCCTTGTATCACAGCTGTGGTCTACCTGTAGGGCGCTTTCCCTGCATGAGATCTCCATAGAGGAGATCCTTTGGGATCTGGCCATCACCCATTCTCACGACATGACCGAGCCAATGCAGGTGTCTCTGTTTCAGCAGTGAATACATGCTAGGGATTCCAGCACGTTCCAGGACTGTGTTGTTTGGAACTTTGTCCTGCCAGGTGATACCGAGGATGCGTCGGAGGCAGCACATGTGAAAAGCATTCAGTTTCCTCTCCTGTTGTGAGCTAAGAGTCCATGACTCGCTGCAGTACAGAAGTGTACTCAAGACGCAAGCTCTGTAGACCTGGATCTTGGTATGTTCCATCAGCTTCTTGTTGGACCATACTCTCTTTGTGAGTCTGGAAAACGTGGTAGCTGCGTTTGTTTAGCTCGGTATCGAGAGAAAGAGTATCGGAGATCGTTGAGCCAAGGTACACAAAGTCATGGACAACCTCCAGTTCGTGCGCAGAGATTGTAATGCAGGGAGGTGAGTCCACATCCTGAACCATGACCTGTGTTTTCTTCAAGCTGATTGTCAGTCCAAAGTCTTGGCAGGCCTTGCTAAAACGATCCATAACCTGCTGAAGATATTTGGCAGAGTGGGTGGTGACAGCTGCATCGTCAGCAAAGAGGAAGTCACGCAGACATTTCAGCTGGACTTTGGACTTTGCTTTCAGTCTAGAGAAGTTGAAGAGCTTTCCGTCTGATCTGGTCCGGAGATAGATGCCTTCTGTTGCAGTTCCAAAGGCATGCTTCAGCAGGACAGCGAAGAAAATCCCAAACAAGGTCGAAGCAAGAACACAGCCCTGCTTCACTCCGCTTCGGATCTCAAAGGGGTCTAATGTGGAGCCATCAAAGACTACAGTGCCCTTCATGTCCTCGCGGAAAGACCTGATGATGCTGAGGAGCCTGGGTGGACATCCGATCTTGGGGAGAATCTTGAAGAGGCCGTCCCTGCTGACCAGGTCAAAAGCCTTCTTGAGATCTGTGAAGGCTATAATGAGTAGCTGTCTTTGTTCCCTGCATTTCTCCTGCAGTTGTCTAAGGGAGAATACCATATCAGTGGTGGACCTCTTGGCTCGGAATCTGCACTGTGATTCTGGATAGACACTCTCTGCAAGTACCTGGAGCCTCTTTAGTGCAACTTGGGCAAACAGCTTTCCTACAACACTAAGGAGAGAAGTGCCATGGTAGTTATTGCAGTTGCCCCTGTCGCCTTTGTTCTTGTACAGCGTGACGATGTTTGCATCCCTCATGTCCTGTGGTACTCCACCTTCTCTCCAGCAGAGACAGAAGATTTCATGCAGCTCAGTGGCAATGATCTCTTTGCAGCACTTTAGGACCTCAGCAGGGATGCTGTCTTTCCCAGGTGCCTTGCCAGAGGCAAGGGAGTCCAGGGCCATGTGAAGTTCTTCTAGGGTTGGTTCACTATCAAGCTCCTCCAACACAGGCAGGCACTCAATGTTGTTCAGCGCTTCTTTGGGTACTACATTTTCTCTGGAATACAGTTCAGAGTAGTGCTGCACCCAGCGTTCCATCTACTGTGCCCGGTCCTGGATGACCTCGCCTGTGGCAGACTTCAGAGGGGCAATTTTCTTCTGTGTTGGACCCAGGGCCTACTTGATACCATCATACATCCCCTTGATGTTTCCCGTGTCAGCTGCTATCTGTATCTGGGAACAGAGCTGGAGCCAGTAGTCGTTAGCACATCTCCTGGCAGTCTGCTGGACTTTGCTGCGAGCAGCTTGAAGGACCTGCAGGTTGCGCTCACTGGGACAGGCTTTGTATGCTGCTTGAGCTCTCCTCTTTTCCTCAATGACTGGTGTCAACTCCTCAGAGTGGGCTTCAAACCAGTCTGCCGTCTTGTTGGTCTTCTTGCCGAATATGGACAAGGCGGTGTTGTAAATGGCATTCTTGAAATGTTCCCATCTGTTGGATGCATTTGCATTGGCCAGGCCTGGAAGAATTTCCTCAAGCGCTCATGCAAATTCCTCCACTTTTCCCTGATCCTTGGTCTTGCTGGTGTCAATGCGAGGTCTTCCTTCCTTTTTCATGTGCATACAGTCGCTTTGTTTGCAGTTTCACTCTGCTGCACACCAAGGAGTGGTCAGTAAAGTAATGTGTGAAAAGTAATCATCTTTCAACATTCAGCATAGTTTCTATTTTGGGATTTAATACCAGGGAGATTGCACCACATCCCATTTTAATCTTATTATTTGGGGACTATATTAGTACATTTTTCCTCCCATTGAATGTAAACATAGTTAAGATCTTTCATTCAATCACCTTTTATTGTTGCAGCCTTGTACAAGCTTCACCAAACTCTTCACCAAAATCTTAATCCGTCTTCCCTGTGTCAGGAAAAATTCTGCATAGTGAACACATGCAACCATAAACATGGATCTAATGACATACATTATACACAGTTTTTACAGTGCTTTCCTCTTGATTATGATCTGGGATATGAGTTGATTTGGAATATAGGGTATGGGATATAGTCTCACAAAGGTCACTTGCTTAATGTGAAATAGTTATGCACACCCCCATAACCATCTGCTGTGTCTAATTCTCTTTCAAAGTGGTTAATTGGTAATTTTGGTTTCTATCTTTTCCCCATTGCTGCCTCCCTCACCTCTTGATTCAACATTATCCACTCAACCATGCCCCTGGGCTGATTGTCCTTGGCCCTATGCAAATACTCTAGAGTGGGAATGTTCTTGTCATATGCAGAGTGTTAGAGGGTGTGCCATCCTCTGTGCTCCACATGAATGGGAGAGGCTAATGTTCAAAGACAGAGATCTGTCACTGTCATGTGTAATTTTGGGCTTGAGTGCATAGAACAAGGTCATTTTAAAAAATAAACAGAAATGTGTGTAAGTGTGGGTATGGGCGGGGCAGGGCATGCAGTCTGTTTTTGCTTTGGAAACATAAAATGTTTTGAATTAAACACCAATAAAATATTCAGAGTTAATCTTAAATATTCTCAGTACCTCACCACCACCTTTTAGTGTCTACAAGCTGTCACTCCATCCTACAGACTCCTATATCTCAACTCAAAGCATATTATATGTTCCCGTTGCATGCAAAAACAAAACACCCTATGTTAAAAAGTGAAAATGACTCAAGCAGTTGATTTGGGTCTTTCCTGGATGAAGGGGGGAAAAAACAACCCTGGATTTTATTTTTGGCTAACTGAGTCAGGGCCACCATCATACCAGTAGCTCCCCCTCATGAGGTATGGCGTGGTAATTTGCTGTAGTGGGGGGAGCCTATTCAAAAAGAACCCTCTTTTCTTATTTTATTTATTTATTTTCACATTTCTATACCTCCCTTTCTCCAAAGAGCTCATGGCAGTTTACACAGCTGCTCCCCTCCATTTGTCCTCACAACAACCCTGTGAGGTAGATGAGGCTGAGAGAAAGTGACTGGCCCAAGGTTGGTGGGTAGGTGTGAGAGAGAAGGTATTTTCAGAAAAGGTCTAAAGATCTACCCTTGGATATAGTCACATTCAAAGCTAAATTGTGAGTAAACAGAGGATTAAGCTGTTTATTGACATTCTTTTCAGTCCTTTTCTGTAAGTCAGAATGACTTTAACAATGTTATCTGGCTAGGATAAATAGGCAGTAGGCAATCTCCTTCCCCATGTGACAGGCAATTTTGACTATGCCCTAGATTCTACCCACTGTCAGTTCAATAGACGTATCTGTAAAGTATGCATGCTATAGGGGGGGGGGCATGCACTGTCCCGCTGGCATGCACTGTCGCAAGCATGCCACAAACATGCCGTAATGTGCCGGGGGGGAGGGAGGCAGGTCCGGTGGCGCTCCGTTCCACTGGATCCTGTGCGTTTTTGTGGGGCTCGGTGCCCTACACCTTTACCCATTGCGGGGCTACTCCCCTTACCTTCCCTTACTTTCATCCCCTTCTCCCGAGGTGCTGCCTGCAGTAGCCCGAGGCGCGCAGGATCCAGCGGCAGCCATTTTTGGTGCCGCTGAAGCTGCAAGCCCCGGGCAGCTCAGGATTGGGCTGTAAGTCAGTGGTTTGAGAACTTTTTAACACCAGGACCCAATTTTTAGAATGAAAATCTATCAGGATCCACAGGAAGTGATGTCATGGCTGGAAGTGACATCATCAATTTAGGCTTCAAACCTAAACTGCAATCAGCTAAAGGTCTCATTACACAGTGCACTCCTGCTGTTATTTTGCATAACTTGGAAGTTGAAGTTATAGGAACAGACCAGATAGGGCTGCCCCTATATTAAGAACATAAGAACATAAGAACAGCCCCACTGGATCAGGCCATAGGCCCATCTAGTCCAGCTTCCTGTATCTCACAGCAGCCCACCAAATGCCCCAGGGAGCACACCAGATAACAAGAGACCTCATCCTGGTGCCCTCCCCTACATCTGGCATTCTGACTTAACCCATTCCTAAAATCAGGAGGTTGCGCATACACATCATGGCTTGTACCCCATAATGGATTTTTCCTCCAGAAACTCGTCCAATCCCCTTTTAAAGGCGTCTAGGCTAGACGCCAGCACCACATCCTGTGGCAAGGAGTTCCACAGACCGACCACGCGCTGAGTAAAGAAATATTTTCTTTTGTCTGTCCTAACCCGCCCAACACTCAATTTTAGTGGATGTCCCCTGGTTCTGGTGTTATGTGAGAGTGTAAAGAGCATCTCCCTATCCACTCTGTCCATCCCCTGCATAATTTTGTATGTCTCAATCATGTCCCCCCTCAAGCGTCTCTTTTCTAGGCTGAAGAGGCCCAAACGCCGTAGCCTTTCCTCATAAGGAAGGTGCCCCAGCCCAGTAATCATCTTAGTCGCTCTCTTTTGCACCTTTTCCATTTCCACTATGTCTTTTTTGAGATGCGGCGACCAGAACTGGACACAATACTCCAGGTGTGGCCTTACCATAGATTTGTACAACGGCATTATAATACTAACCATTTTGTTCTCAATACCCTTCCTAATGATCCCAAGCATAGAATTGACCTTCTTCACTGCCGCCGCACATTGGGTCGACACTTTCATCGACCTGTCCACCACCACCCCAAGATCTCTCTCCTGATCTGTCACAGACAGCTCAGAACCCATCAGCCTATATCTAAAGTTTTGATTTTTTGCCCCAATGTGCATGACTTTACACTTACTGACATTGAAGCGCATCTGCCATTTTGCTGCCCATTCTGCCAGTCTGGAGAGATCCTTCTGGAGCTCCTCATAATCACTTCTGGTCTTTACCACTCGGAAAAGTTTGGTGTCGTCTGCAAACTTAGCCACTTCACTGCTCAACCCTGTCTCCAGGTCATTTATGAAGAGGTTGAAAAGCACCGGTCCCAGGACAGATCCTTGGGGCACACCGCTTTTCACCTCTCTCCATTGTGAAAATTGCCCATTGACACCCACTCTCTGCTTCCTGGCCTCCAACCAGTTCTCAATCCACGAGAGGACCTGTCCTCTAATTCCCTGACTGTGGAGTTTTTTCAGTAGCCTTTGGTGAGGGACCATGTCAAATGCCTTCTGAAAGTCCAGATATATAATGTCCACGGGTTCTCCCGCATCCACATGCCTGTTGACCTTTTCAAAGAATTCTATAAGGTTTGTGAGGCAAGACTTACCCTTACAGAAGCCATGCTGACTCTCCCTCAGCAAGGCCTGTTCGTCTATGTGTTTTGAGATCCTAGCTTTGATGAGGCATTCCACCATCTTACCCGGTATGGATGTTAGGCTGACCGGCCTATAGTTTCCCGGGTCCCCCCTCTTTCCCTTTTTAAAAATAGGCGTGACATTTGCTATCCTCCAATCTTCTGGCACCGTGGCCGTTTTGAGGGACAAGTTGCATACTTTAGTCAAGAGATCTGCAACTTCATTCTTCAATTCCTTAATAACCCTTGGGTGGATGCCATCAGGGCCCGGTGACTTATTGATCTTTAATTTATCAATGAGGTCTGAAACATCTTCTCTTTTAACCTCTATCTGACTTAACTCCTCGGTTAGGAGGGGCCGTTTGGGCAGCGGTATCTGCCCAAAGTCTTCTGCCGTGAAGACAGATGCAAAGAACTCATTTAATTTCTCTGCCATCTCTAAGTCTCCTTTTATCTCCCCTTTCCCTCCCTCACCATCCAGAGGGCCAACCGCTTCTCTGGCGGGTTTCCTGCTTCTAACATATTTGAAGAAGCTTTTATTATTCCCCTTAATGTTGCTGGCCATGCGTTCCTCATAGTCTCGCTTGGCCTCCCCTATCACCTTCTTACATTTCTTTTGCCACAGTTTATGTTCCTTTTTATTCTCTTCATTAGGGCAAGACTTCCATTTACGGAAGGAAGCTTCCTTGCCCTTCACAGCCTCTCTAACTTGGCTGGTTAGCCATGCGGGCACCCTCCTGGATTTAGTGGAACCCTTCTTTCTTTGCAATATACACCTCTGCTGGGCCTCTATTACTGTTGTTTTAAGCAGCCTCCATGCACTCTGGAGAGACTGGACTCTTTTTACCCTCCCTTTCAACCTCCTTCTAACCAGCCTCCTCATTTGAGGGAAGTCCGCCTGTCGGAAGTCAAGGGTTTTTGTTAGAGATTTGCCTGGTATTCTTCCCCCAACGTGCACGTCAAAACGGATCGCAGCATGATCACTGTTCCCCACTGGCTCAGTAACGTTTACATCTCTAACCAGGTCCTGCGTACCGCACAAAATTAAATCCAGAGTCACCTGTCCTCTGGTGGGCTCCGTGACTAGCTGATCTAAGCCACAGTCATTTAGCACGTCAAGAAATCCGGTTTCCTTATCGTGACCAGAACACAAATTGACCCAGTCAATATGAGGATAATTGAAGTCCCCCATGATTACAACCATGTCCTTCCTTGTCACCTCCCTGATCTGTTTCCTCATTTCAAGGTCCCCATCCGATTTCTGGTCTGGAGGACGATAGCACGCCCCCAGTATTACATCACTGCACAAGCCTGGTAATTTAACCCACAGAGATTTACCCTGGTAATTTAACCCACAGAGATAACCCTGGTAATTTAACCACCCATTGTCAGCGCACAAGACGATAGAGGCTTCACCTCGCACCTTTCGCTGCCTGTGTCTGTCTTTCTACAGTCAAACAAACTTTTGCAGTGGACCTTTTCAGATTTATTTTTGTCCACAACATGATATTATTCTTGTGCTCTGTACAAGAGCACAAGCTGTCTAAACAAAGTAAGAGGCATATACGTATTTCAATGTTCAACATGCTCAGCAATACTGAGCGTAAGTGCTTTCTCTTGTAGTTTGATTACCTACCAGAATGGATACCAATTCCTAAATTGTACCGTAGTTTCATTTCAGTTTGGCAAGAAAAAGCAAATTCAAACCACTGTTTCACTCAAAACTCACCTGCTGTTATCATGCTGGGTGTTTCCCAGTCTCTGTTTGGGGCACACATTTCTGGGCAGGAGGAGGCAGAGAAATACACAGTATTGGGGTATTAGAATACAGGGTTCATTTTTACTATATGTTGCGCAGAGGGGAAGGGAGAGAACCGAAGACAGGGCAGCTGTGTTTAGCTGCATGCATCCCTTTGCTTCTGATAACATGGAGTCCTGCCCCTGAAGTACCCAAAAATCAAAGAATGCAGTAGAAAATGTATCCAATAGGATCACCAAGTCTGACTGAAGCTATTCCTGGAAATTTTTTTTCCTCAACATTATGTAGTGTTAGAAATTCCTGGAGGCCCTAACAAAATCTCCAAGATTGTTTCCATTAGCCTCCTGGAGACCCCAGGCCAATACTGGAGGTTTAGCAACTGGCATATCACTGAAGACCAAAGCATTCCACCAAGTTGTCTCTATGTCTTGATTCTGTGTATGTGTGTGTGAGTATTATCTAAAGAACTAGAAGAGTTAAGGCCCAATCCTAACCTTGAGATATGTTGGCATAGTTCTACATATGGATTTCTATGAACCGGCATAGAAGTCCATCTGCTGACGGACATAACACCGACACAGGCACAATGTGGGAAAAACAACATGCCAGTATAGTTCAGACATCACTTGGGCACCAGCACAACTCCTCCAGGCACTTGGAGAGGCCAAAACCGGTTGGGACATGACATGGGAGGGATGTGGGAGGGACAAGGAGGAATCAATATATATAAAATCCTAACCCCCTTCGGTCAACAGACGTGTCTCTGACACCTGAAAAATGCTACAGAGTTGGCATAGAGTAACCACATAAGAAACAATGGGGAAGGGGGAAAACAGCAGAACATTGTACCTCCTCCCACCCCCTGCCCTGCCCATTTTCCTACAACAGAGTATAGGATCCAGATTACATTTGGCAGCCAATGATAGCATACCCACTCCAGTATTAAAACCCCTGCTAGGGAGCTCAGATGAGAAGATGTGGCATGAGGCTATATCCTCTCTGGTCTCTCAAATGAGAATTTTGGTGATGATGAAAGAGCACTTGCACATATAAAGGGAGCACTGCACAATCTCTTGTCCCTCACAACATGTATGTCAAGGTATTAGACTGTGATCCCTTCTGAGCCATTTAGTTATTCAATTTTGTCTGTAAACCTTTGTGAAAATTTTTAGTGAAAAGCAGTATAAAATATTATTATTAAATAACAACAACTCCTCCTTTTGCCTTCTCAGAATTCTTATTGCAGGTATTCTGGCCCAAGAGGTCTCTACATCAAAACACCCACCTTGAACCTCTACTTCAGAGTTTCCCAAATGAAAGCGTTGATACCCCGGCCAGGAAGCCCTGCCATTACCCTCTTAAGGGGCAGGCTGATGGTGTAGGCAGCAATGTGCTCGCCATGATTGCGCTGCTGCTGGGAACAAAAGGGTTTAGTTTTTTTTTTTAACTTACCTATGGCGGCACTGGCCTATCCTTTCCCTGCTGGGGTAGTGAGGTAGAGCAGCGGTTCCCAAACTCTTTGGGAGTTTGGGAACCTCTATAAGTGCTTGCAGGGAGGGGTGAAGGCAGCAACGTGATTGCCATGATCCCACCATTGCTGGGAACAAAAGGGTTTTTTGGAACTTACCTGTGTCAATACCAGCCCTCTGGAGGGTCCACAGACCTCTCTGCAGGACTCCATGTGCCTCCAAATTGTTGTAAATAGTGATAAAAGCTCACTTCCAGTTTTGCGACAAAAACTGGGCACACCACACAGACCTGGGGGGGGGGGGAATACCAACCTGCAATGAATTGATGTTGCAGTTTTAAAGTCAACCCATCCATAAGGCCAACTGAAGTGGTTGCCTGAGGCAGCAGATTGGTGAGGGGGGTGCCAATTTCTGACTGCCTATTTGCCTCCATTGTACTTCCTTCTCCTTCCAGTCCTTAGACTGGAAAAAGAAGTCAGAGAGGAAGAGGACATGTGGACGGAATGAGAGTCCTGAGCTAGAATATTGGAGAGCAGGAGGAACAGAGATAGGTATATCTTTGGGTAAGGGGGGGGGTAGAATTTTGCATGCCTCCTCAGGCACTAGAAGGTCTTGGGATGTCTCTGTGCATCTCTCTGTCATGTTTCTATCCCACTCCCCATCCTGATCCTCCAGGATTGTCAAATGTTTCTCTGCTGTTAACATGTTGCCTAACTATCCCTTCCTTTTACAACTGCTAAGAGCAGAGAGTATCTGCTTTCTTTTTGGTGAATGTCAGGGGCTCTAACCATTGGAACTGCTGGCCAAACACTCATCTGGATCCTTTTTGTTTTTCAAGACTGTATCATTGCCACAGAGGGCTGAAAATTGGTCTATTGCAGAGTCCCACTATGGCCCCTGCACAAGAGGAAAAGATAATACAGGTGTGCCCCCTTATCTGCAGGAGGGTTCCATTCTGGAACCCCCTGTGGATACTTGAAACCGCAGATACAGGCAAATGTCTGAGCTCCCCTAGCCTCCAGAGGGGGTGCACATGGGGGCGTATGTGCTGGGAGGGCGGACCGGATCCAAAGATAAGGGAATCCACTGATACAGGACCCACGAATATGGGAGTTCCCCCGTATTCCAAGCCACTATGCTCTTGTCCCAAAAGGGCACCATAATATGTGCACCCTGGTGACACCACTCTTCCTCACAAACACTGTGTATGCATCTCGATCCAGAGAACAAGTGTGACTGATGCTGTTGTCAAGTTCTTGCTGCTTCCTCTGTGCTTCTTCTTGCTTTCCACAGGCAGCAATCCCGCAGGTGAAGACATTGTGCAGACCCTAAAGGAAGCCTACAGCCTGTCTATCTTCAGAGACAACAGGGAGCCCAGCTGCTGCACAGCAAGGTTGCCGATATACTCCTTCCAGCCCAGGCTCCTGTGGCTTTGCAGATTCCACGACAGACAGTGAACCAACTGGTAGAACCAGGACTCACTGACACCTGTTACTTGGCTGTTTTGTTGAATAACTTGTACTGTACAGCAGCCCTGCTGGGCAGAGATGATTGGCAACCCCACTTGTGTGTTTCCCATTCAGATGCTTCTCTATCACAGATACCATTTAATAAAATCTTTGGCTGCATCACTCTTCCTGTCTCCTCCTTAGCAGGTAGGGCCTGAACTCTTCTGGTTCTTTAGTTAATGAACTCTTTCACATACATACACAAAGCCAAAATGTATACAAACCTGGTGAAATGCTTGGTCTTCGGAGTTATATCATTTGCTAACCCTCCAGGACTGGCCCGGGGTCTCCAGGAGGCTAATGGAAACAATCTTAAAGGTTTTTTAACAAGGCCTCCAGGAATTTCCAACATTATGTAATGTTAAGAAAAAAATTTCAAGGAATAACTTCAGTCAGACTTGACAATCCTATTGGAGACCTTCTCTGCTGTGTGCTTTCATTTTTGGGTACTTCGGGGGAAGGACTCCATGTTATGAGAAGCATAAGATGAGAGTCATGAGAAGTTATGGGATGCATGCAGCTGAACATAGATGCCCTGCAGCAGTGTAGACAGAGGGGTGCAAAATGCTAAATCATTTATGGTGCCCAAACATGCCATGTAATCAGCCCCTCCCCCTCGCTGCTGGAGCCAGTCAGGGCAGTGAAAATAATGTGGAGGTGTCACTACACTGCTGCCCTGTCTTAGGTTCTCCCCCTTCCCCTCTAATTGGCAAGGAAGAGAACATTCAAACAATTGTTTCACTCAGAACTCACCTGCTGTCCTCATGCTGGGTCCCTTTACAGCCAAGGTGCCTTCAGATAATACACAATTCTGTTCCTCTTCTCTCTCTGCCCATCTCCACTGCAAAACTCCCAAAGTGTTTTTTTTTTAAATCACACATGTAACCTGCCAAGCTCTCATTTCAGGTGCCACTCCTGCAGGTGAACAGCCCAAACATCTGCTGCTATTAAAGAACATTAAGATAGTTTCCTGTCCCACAATCTCTGGCTCCCATCTGGAGCCACTTGAGGCAAAACCCTAGTAATGGATCTATTCAAAGTAATTAAAATGGGGCAAACCCATCACAATATTAAGCTGGTCTAAACTGCTCAGCTCTGGTTTTGCTTTGTTCAGATGAGTAAGTATAGATGACTCAAGCTTGATCCTTTGGGGGAGCAAAGAGACCATGCAATGTATTATAGTTTATTGTTGCTTGGAAGTCTTATGCTTTCCACATTCTGTATTGTGGTGGTGCAGTTTGACTTGGAACAAATACTTGTTGCCTTCTGAGGGTCAAGCTGGATATGATGTGCAGTTCTCCCTGTCTTGTTAGGAACATATGTTCATTTAAAAGTAGTAGCCCTGAAGGGACCCAGTCTTTGGGCATATGACACAGAGGTGGGAGGGGTTCAGTTTTTTCCTTCAGTGCAATTTTCCTGCCAATCTCCCCTCCATTTAATAAAATGATTTAATCCAGAAGCAGGAATGCCCTAGCGATGAAGCCGGTTGCAACTCCTGTTTTGAGTGATGAGTTTCCAACTAGCAAACTGTGTAGTTGACTCTGGGCTGACTCTGCATCTGCCTGCCACCCCCTCCAGTTCATGCCACCAACAAGTCATATTAATTGGTTCTCCGATCTTCTTTCTGCTTTCTGAGAGTAATCAGTAAGAACATTGGGGTGATAGCAGCAGCTCACCCCTTCCTCCAGAGCTGCTGATAGGAGAAGCTGTCACCACTACTACTGCCACAACTAGCTCCTTCACACCCACCCGGCTGCTTAGAGAAAGTAGTACAGTGGGCTAGGAGAGGCAGAGTACAGCGATCTGGAAACCACCCACCCCCTTACCTTGAGCAGAGGCTTCTGTGAGGTGTGTGCCACCTGGGGCAGTGCTTACCTGAAGGAGCTCTGAGTCCCAGAAGTTTGGGGTGACATAATGTCATCGTGTCGCTTCCAACCTTCTGGCCAACTGCATTGTATTACATGCGATAACCCTCCTTTGGATCACCTCCTTTCAGTGACCTATGGGCCCAGTCACTTTTTGTTCTTGCAGGTGAGTGGCAAAAACACAATTATCTGTGGATGTGGAAGGTGGGTGGGCTGGGAGTGGGTCGGAGATCACCAAAGGGCAGTGTGATGTATTGCCCCCCTCTGGCAGTGTCACTGGGATGGCCCACCCTCATCACCCCCACTTGTGATGCCACTGACCTTAAGCTCTCGTGCCACTCACAAGAGGGACACTGCTGGAAAAGATGCTGTGCTGAGGGGGGTGGGGTGGCAGTTGGACTTCCCTTGCTAAGTATAAGCAAGATAGCACTTTGAAGGCCAAACCACACACAATACTCAGTGTGTAGGTGCACCCTTAAAACTTCAATCCTATACCTGCTTAGTAACTCCATTGAACTCAGTGGGGCTTCCACCTAAGCAGATATGCACAAGATTGCTGTAAGTTTCTTTATGTGTAGCAGCCACGCACTACATTGGGGGTCACAATTTGGATAAGGAACACAGCATGGGGGTAGAAGGTATTTAACTCTTTACCCCTGCATTGTTTTATCTTTGGAAACTGCCTGTGTGATGTGGCAACTTAACCCCCAAAGTGCCATTTTGCCACAATTGTGCTTTTAGGATTTGCTTGCTGTGTCACAGAAATGATTTACAATGGGAAAATGGCACAGAGGTAAAGAATTGAATACCCTCTGCCTCTGCACTATATCCCAGTCAGAATTGCATGCTTGCATGGCTTTTACACACAAGTAAACTTAAGCCTGTGACTACACATGACACATTTCAAATCACCTCTAGCTTGGACTTACTGTTGCTTGGGTAAACAGGTAAAGGCACTTTCAGAGTGAAATAGCTTTGGGGAGAAGGAATTAAATAACACAGACGTAAAGCATTAAAACACTGCCTACCTGTACCCTGTAATCATGATCTAGATACAGCCCACATATGGTTGCTATTCTTAAATGAAAAGAAGCTCCTAACCAGATGATGCGTTTAGTATCAAGTCTCATTTGGCCCTGAGGCATTTGTTTATCAGGGCCCTAAATGTGCGTTTATACCATTTCTGCCTCACTGAGGCCATGTGTCTATTTACCCAAAAGTGAACAGAAATAACTGAAGTGATTGAAACTGGCTCTTAGTCAGGATACAGTGCAACCTGGAAGTCAAGTCTACTAGGCGGGTAGACTTGGGCTCTGCATTATGAGGCCCAATAGACCTGGGCTCCTGAGTCTCCTTTGTTATTGGCTGACAAGAGGCCAACTCTGAGCAGGAGGCCAGGTCTACCTGGCAGGTAGACTCTTCCAGCCATTGCCACCCTCCCCTGACCTGTTTTGCCCCTTCCTCACCCCTGTTTTGCTGATCCCATCACCACCCTCTCCCTGCCCAGCCCTGGGTGACACCAACCCTAGTGATACCATTGCAGGGGTACAAATGGGAACTTTGCAGTGGAGAAAGGAAAAGGGATGCTTAAATCTTTTCCTCCTGAAACACCCCCCATAGATATTCTCTCCCCCCACCTGAGTTTCCAGATGTGTGCATGGGTCAAGAAATCCAGAACATGGGCAACTGTAAAACAGCTGTGGGATTTTTCAGGCACTAAGTGCCATTTGCAGCAGAGAAGGGGCTATTAGATGAAAGTTACATGTGGATGCAGTGCAATGTGTCATTTGGCCCTAGGAGGGGAAAAAATGATTCTTTGGTATGGTACAATCTCATTTATCAGAACGGAGAAAGAGAGAGTGAGAGAGAGAGAGAGTATTCAGAACATCTGGATAATTAGAAGTGTGAATAAGCAGGAGATGCATCCTTTCTGGAAATAGCATTCCTTCTTATTCACACTTCTAATTACAAAAGCCAAACATCTAGCTAAAAGTTCTGAAAAGCAAGCATTTCTTGGAACATTGCAATGTAACTGGGAGCCAGTCGTTTGGCTGGCTTTGCCAAGCAACCCAAAGTTTTAGGGCTCTGTCCCTCACCTTGAATTTGTTCCTGCAATCTGCCCTTCAGGCCCAGCTCACAAAGGGAAAAAAAAAATCTAGAATCACAATCCGGGAGCCTGGAGACGGAACTTCCTGGTTCCATTTGGGATTAATTTTTTTTCTCCCATGGGTCAGAAGTAAGAGCTGCCTCAAGAGAACAGTGGAGGCAAGCCTCAGTCTTCCTCTCTAGCTTGGAACTACAGGAAAGATGGGGATCATCCCTATAACTAAGTTGCACTTCTTAGTACCACACAACTGTGATGATCATCCCCATCTCCAAGCTGGAGAGAATGATTGAGACTCCCCTCATCATCCTTGCAGGTGGGTAATTCGACACTTGCCATGACAAGAATGTCAAGTGGAACAGTGGCCCTTTGCATATTGCCCCATGGTAATTCATTTTCCATTTCACAATTGTCAGCCCGATCCAATGCCTGGGCAAGGCTGGTAGCCAGCACACTGCACTGACAACAACTAATGCAAAATTACCATAAGGCACTTCACTGCTGGTGGAAAATGAGCTGCGCTGGAGGAGAGGCCAGTACCAGTTGGCTCTGGGCCTTCTCACTGGCAGGGCACCAAAGAGAAGCGTGCTGTGGTAAGTGTCCCCGCCTGGCAGCAGGGAGGTGTTTTTGGTGGGGTAGGGGAGGGGAAGGTGGGGAGGAGACGAAACTGGGTGGGGGGTGGAGGGCTGCTCAGGCCTGGAAGGAGCGGTGGGGATGGTGGCAGAGGCTGCTGCCACATCCTATCCCCCCTCTCAAGTCTCAGAGCCTGACATGGGTCTCCTTGGTTCTGCGCAGCCCTGAATCGGGGCTGCTGAAGTTCTACATGGGGTAAAGGAACCAATGTTCCCTTACCCCAAGGAGACCTCTGGCTGCTTCTCTGCCCACGTGCTAACAGTGGCAGCTGTTGGGGCACCACTGTACTGTGCAGTGCCAGACAAGCATTGTATTGGACCCTGTGTGTAAATTGACCTGCATGATTCACAGAACATTTGTAGAATTGTGATTTCAATGATAGAGATCTAACTGTGCTATTTATTTATGGATGGAGGCAGGCTGTGCAGCATGGCCTTTCCCAGTTTGAAGAGACACTTGCCCAACAGACTGAGGCAAAGAGGCAAAGAAGGAAGGCCCATAGCCAGGGAGACAGACCAGGGACAGACTGCACTTGCTTCCAGTGTGGAAGGGATTGTCACTCCCGAATCGGCCTTTTTAGCCACACTAGATGCTGTTCCAGAACCACCATTCAGAGCGCGATACCATAGTCTTTCGAGACTGAAGGTTGCCAACTGGAACGGTTGTATATTGCTCTTCCACCAAGAAGGCATACGAGGATCATTTTGTTTTATCCTCACAATAGCTCTGTGAGCTTTGAGAGAGAGGCCAACTACTGAGCTTCTTCTCTGAGCAGAGTTGAATCCATGTCTCCAGTCTGACACTCTGTCTACTCCACTACAATTTTGTATATGATGTAGGGTTTAATCCTATCCAACTTTCCAGTGCTGATAAAGCCATGCCAATGGGTCGTGTGCTCCATTCTACGGGGTGGGGGGGGGGGGAGTAGTCATGGAGGCCATCTCAAGCAAAGGGTGCATTTTTTCCCTTGTCTCAAGGCTGCATTTGCACTGGAAAGTTGGATAGGATTTGGCCCTTAGTTAGATTTTAGCCCTGTTCACTTATTCCTGGCACATCTTCAATGAAAGCATATGTGGGGGGGCAGAACTTTGCCAGTGGTCATACCTTCTGACACCTGTGTGTTCAGCTGAATATGTAACAGGATTGTATATGTGTACAGCTGTATGTATGGAAGTACTTCCTTGCTATCCTGAACCCTGATCGTACCAAGTTCTGGATTGCTTGGAAGCTCCAATGCATGTACAGCTATATGAGTTAGGGGCCCCTTTCATATGTTCAGCTGAATACATGGTCGTGGCCAGTGGGTACACTGATGTGGAGACAGAGCCATGGTTACAGTCCTGCTCACCTTGCTGTGCCTTCACTGAACATGTGAGGAGACTTGAGTGAATGGGTCTTCTGAAACATGTCAAAATAGTCCCACTATAAATCAGAACAGAATAAATATATCTTTTTGGAGGCCCTCCATTAAGTCACAGTCTAATAAACATATTCTAGAATGTCAATCCCCTATTTGGTGGTTCTTTCTTTTTTGTCACTGCAAGCATACACATACGGAGGGAGAAAAAGATTGAAAGAGAAAATGCTTGTTGCTAAGCAACATTAAAGTGCTGATGGAAACTGGTCAATACAATACTGGATTAAAGCTACAACAATCCACCAGACCTATTTACAGAATTTGTGGAAGAAACAAGAGTATTTAGGTTCTGAGACTTGGTTCTGAAATTCCTTTAGACTTGGATGTCAGATTCTTATGAAAGAAAATGCTGTGGACCTAGGTGAAGGCTTTTGGGCTTGTGGTGAATGATACCTCACAGATTCATAACTAGGAGAACTAGGATCCCACTTATTACTCCACATCAGCTCTGGTTTAACATGCTCATTTTAAACAATGGATTTTATGAAACTAACCATGGCGGGCCATGGAGCCAAGGTTTCACACTATAACTTGATCGTGTACTAGCCCAACTTTCCAATCAAACATGAAGCAACAGAGAGTCTGGTTGCACCTTGAAGACTAAAAATATTTATTTCCTTTATTTGTCCCCCCCCCCACACACACATTTTTATACCACTCTTCCTTCAAGCTGCTCAGGGTGATGTCCATGCTTGTTTCTCTGCTTTTGTCCTCACAACAACCCTGTGAGATAGGTGAGGCTGAGAGATTATTACTGGTCTAAGGTCACTGGGAAGTTTCATGGCTGAGTGGCTTCTCACCATGCTATGTTACACAATTTTTGCAAACCTGAAATTGTGAGACTTCTAGTTTTATTTAAAGGGACCGTGTGAATAAAGGAGCTCCTTTATTCATATGGTCCTTGTATTTAAAGCCAGTAGTCCTGGGTTTGCGAAAACTGTGCTAGAGAGCAAGGCAAGGAAGTGGATGACCCCCTTCCTGGTTGAGCAAGTGGGAAGCAGATCAGTGAACATAAGAACATAAGAACATAAGAACAGCCCCACTGGATCAGGACATAGGCCCATCTAGTCCAGCTTCCTGTATCTCACAGCGGCCCACCAAATGCCCCAGGGAGCACACCAGATAACAAGAGACCTCATCCTGGTGCTCTCCCCTACATCTGGCATTCTGACTTAACCCATTCCTAAAATCAGGAGGTTGCGCATACACATCATGGCTTGTACCCCATAATGGATTTTTCCTCCAGAAACTCGTCCAATCCCCTTTTAAAGGCGTCTAGGCTAGACGCCAGCACCACATCCTGTGGCAAGGAGTTCCATAGACCGACCACACGCTGAGTAAAGAAATATTTTCTTTTGTCTGTCCTAACCCGCCCAACACTCAATTTTAGTGGATGTCCCCTGGTTCTGGTATTATGTGAGAGTGTAAAGAGCATCTCCCTATCCACTCTGTCCATCCCCTGCATAATTTTGTATGTCTCAATCATGTCCCCCCTCAAGCGTCTCTTTTCTAGGCTGAAGAGGCCCAAACGCCGTAGCCTTTCCTCATAAGGAAGGTGCCCCAGCCCCGTAATCATCTTAGTCACTCTCTTTTGCACCTTTTCCATTTCCACTATGTCTTTTTTGAGATGCGGCGACCAGAACTGGACACAATACTCCAGGTGTGGCCTTACCATCGATTTGTACAACGGCATTATAATACTAGCCGTTTTGTTCTCAATACCCTTCCTAATGATCCCAAGCATAGAATTGGCCTTCTTCACTGCCACCGCACATTGGGTCGACACTTTCATCGACCTGTCCACCACCACCCCAAGATCTCTCTCCTGATCTGTCACAGACAGCTCAGAACCCATCAGCCTATATCTAAAGTTTTGATTTTTTGCCCCAATGTGCATGACTTTACACTTACTGACATTGAAGCGCATCTGCCATTTTGCTGCCCATTCTGCCAGTCTGGAGAGATCCTTCTGGAGCTCCTCACAATCACTTCTGGTCTTTACCACTCGGAAAAGTTTGGTGTCGTCTGCAAACTTAGCCACTTCACTGCTCAACCCTGTCTCCAGGTCATTTATGAAGAGGTTGAAAAGCACCGGTCCCAGGACAGATCCTTGGGGCACACCGCTTTTCACCTCTCTCCATTGTGAAAATTGCCCATTGACACCCACTCTCTGCTTCCTGGCCTCCAACCAGTTCTCAATCCACGAGAGGACCTGTCCTCTAATTCCCTGACTGTGGAGTTTTTTCAGTAGCCTTTGGTGAGGGACCGTGTCAAACGCCTTCTGAAAGTCCAGATATATAATGTCCACGGGTTCTCCCGCATCCACATGCCTGTTGACCTTTTCAAAGAATTCTATAAGGTTCGTGAGGCAAGACTTACCCTTACAGAAGCCATGCTGACTCTCCCTCAGCAAGGCCTGTTCGTCTATGTGTTTTGAGATCCTATCTTTGATGAGGCATTCCACCATCTTACCCGGTAAGGATGTTAGGCTGACCGGCCTATAGTTTCCTGGGTCCCCCCTCTTTCCCTTTTTAAAAATAGGCGTGACATTTGCTATCCTCCAATCTTCTGGCACTGTGGCCGTTTTGAGGGACAAGTTGCATACCTTAGTCAAGAGATCTGCAACTTCATTCTTCAATTCCTTAATAATCCTTGGGTGTATGCCATCAGGGCCCGGTGACTTATTGATCTTTAATTTATCAATGAGGTCTGAAACATCTTCTCTTTTAACCTCTATCTGACTTAACTCCTCGGTTAGGAGGGGCCGTTCGGGCAGCGGTATCTGCCCGAGGTCTTCTGCCGTGAAGACAGATGCAAAGAACTCATTTAATTTCTCTGCCATCTCTAAGTCTCCTTTTATCTCCCCTTTCCCTCCCTCACCATCCAGAGGGCCAACCGCTTCTCTGGCGGGTTTCCTGCTTCTAACATATTTGAAGAAGCTTTTATTATTCCCCTTAATGTTGCTGGCCATGCGTTCCTCATAGTCTCGCTTGGCCTCCCCTATCACCTTTTTACATTTCTTTTGCCACAGTTTATGTTCCTTTTTATTCTCTTCATTAGGGCAAGACTTCCATTTACGGAAGGAAGCTTCCTTGCCCTTCACAGCCTCTCTAACTTGGCTGGTTAGCCATGCGGGCACCCTCCTGGATTTAGTGACCTCACATTGATAGCTGGCGGCAGTCTCAGGATGAATGGCACCTGAACACCAGAACCAGGGGACAGCCACTAAAATTGAGTGTTGGGAGGGTTAGGACAGACAAGAGAAAATATGTCTTTACTCAGCGTGTGGTCAGTCTGTGGAACTCCTTGCCGCAGGATGTGGTGACGGCATCTGGCCTGGATGCCTTTAAAAGGGGATTGGACAAGTTTCTGGAGGAAAACTTGTAACTTATGGGTTACAAGCCATGATGTGTATGTGCAACCTCCTGATTTTAGAAATGGGCTATGTCAGAATGCCAGATGCAAGGGAGGGCACCAGGATGAGGGCTCTTGTTATCTGGTGTGCTCCTTGGGGCATTTGGTGGGCCGCTGTGAGATACAGGAAGCTGGACTAGATGGGCCTATGGCCTGATCCAGTGGGGCTGTTCTTATGTTCTTATGAATCTACCACTTCATCATTCTCCCCCGACCATCTGACACAAACACACATCAAGTGGTCCTGTAGCTGGCCTGGCCAAGGTCTAAGAATAGGATTACTGTGTCTTTCCATCCTTTTTATCCTTTAAAAACCACCATGCCAGGGAGGTGGATGGATTCAAAAAGGGATTGTAGCACACCAGGAAGGAGCTGTTGTGCTGGCATCTGAGTGACATCCAAATTATGCTGGTGCTACATTTTTCTGACATTGTGCCAACATGTCCATGGCATGTCCGTTGGTGGGTGGACTTCTATGTCAGCAGAGCTATTGTGCTGGCATATATAGGCATATGCCAGCGTATCTTGAGGACAGAATTGGGCTTAAGTGCAAAAGAGAGGAGAGTGATGGGCTATTTATTCATTCATTCATTCATTTATTTATTTAATTTGTATTCTACCTTTCTCCCCAAAAGGTACTATTCCCTCTCTAACTTTTTGAATTCAGGAAGAGGAAGGAGGAAGTAGAAGCGGGTGGACAGACAGAGGTGAGCCAAACACCCTCAGTTCACCCACCTGAAGCAACTCATAGCCTGAAATCAGGTTCCTAGATGACCCAGCCCTTGCTTTTCTGCACATGCAATTCATTCCTTGTACTTTGTTCTGTTTTACCCTATGCCAGCTTTTCTCTTTTAATTTTAAAAAGTGAAGGTTAAAAAATTTATACAACATACAAAATCTAAAAATCTATGCAACAATAGATTTTTTTTTTAAAGATTCCATGAAATCTTTCTTTAATTTTTGGTCTTTTAAAAAATACTGGTTACTGGTAACTATATTGCTTAAATTTCCATCTGTTTGCTTGAAAGTAAAGCAAAGCAATTTATAACATGGCAATACTGAAAAAATATACTCCCGCAGCTGTTCAAAATGGCAGCCAGCATTTTCTTTTCTTTTTTGTTTCAAAAGACCATGAGAAAACTGGGCACTTCATATCTGAGCTATATACTTTGCTGTAACAGAGGTTAAAGGAGCATCAAGCAACTTCTAGTCATTCTTCATTGTCAATCTCGTATATAGTCCAGCAGTGCAGAGTGTCTCTGTGATTACCAGTGTGAGGCATTGGATGAGGGGGGAAGGGTTGGGGGGAGAGAGAGAGACTCTCTGGAGAGGCCAAAAACATAAGCAGGAAACAATCCTTTTGAAAAGAATAACTTGTAAAGATGTTTGGGAGCTTTAGCTGACTTATTTTAAAACTAAAATGAACTAAAAAGGTTGAATCCTGTTCAGTGTCCACAACTTTCCTGGAAATATACTGTAATAATTACATATAATGTTCTGTCATGCACATTGAAGGAAAAAACTGTAGCATAACTAGAGGGCGGCAGTACTTCAGGAACCACAATGCACCGTGTAAGCGGCCCCTCCCACTCATCAGAGCCATTCCAGGCAGCAACAGCAGTGCACAGGTGCTTACTGAACCAAATGGCAGGCGCATTGCCGTTTCTGCCCAAAATGGCTCTGATGGTGAGCTGGAGGGGTTGCTTTAACAGTGTGTTTCGGAGCCTGCAGTACTTACTGTTTTGCCCTCCTCTAGCTATGCTACTGGGAACAAGACTCTGAACAGCCATCAAGGGCAACCCTGATAGATTGTATTGAAGTCTTTAGACCTGAATCTGGAAAAAATAAACCCAGCGTTTTCACCAAATGGCACTGGCTGGACATGCTGATGGCTCTGCCACAATTGGAAGATCCAGACACACTTCAAGGTGTGAATGGTTTAGGGAAGCTGAGCTCCATTGTGGAAAGGAGTCCACACCGAAGTACGTACAAGGCTGTCATTACCTCAGTCTCACCCAATTTCAACTTCATTTGGTTGACACCCTTATGGCCTCCTGTCCTAGCTGGATAACACAATTTAGTTACCACTAATGAGTTTCAAAAAGTAATTACTTCAGCAGTAATTGCAGTGTGCAGATGGGATGGAAGCAAAGCAGCTACCACAAAAGGAGATGTAATAACTCAGGAACAAGATAAGTGAAATAACAGCTAATTGTACCTTAGTCAGTCTGCAGATTTGTTCATCAGACATCAGGATTGTTGGTCAACATCCATGAGCAAGACGTGATGGTTTAGTGTTCACTGAGAATGTAAATGCATCTCTCACTGGAGATCTAATTTCTGTCAAATATGCCAATTACTATTTCTGGTCAACAATATCACACAAGGGTATGCAGGTAAAGTATTTTAGGCAAACACCCTGGTGGTGATAATTTAGATTGCTGAACTCCTTTATATGTTTATTTTTCTAGGCAATTGCTGCTATAAGGATATGAGGATTTCTGTGCTGGGTAATGTGGAATGTGAAGGGTGTCTGCTAAAAGAAGGATGAAAATATCTCACACTCCAGTGACAAGAAACCAGTAGCACATCAAATGGCAGAAGTGGGCTATGTAGATAACAGCTGGCTGACAAGGGAGTTGCTGAATGTGACCGGGTGCTATCTCCAAAGAACGAGGGCTGCCGTTTTGCTTATTGACCTTGAAAATAGAACTAGTTTTAGAGACGGCTTCCTCTCATTTGCAAAAGTTTAAACACAGGCATGAATAGGATTTGAAATTGTGCTGTGCATCTAAGGAACAAGTCATTTCCCTTTATCATAATGCTTTATCTTTACCCTCCCTTTCCCCAAGGTTAGCTTTTTCTAAATAATCAACTTTCCCAAAGATTAAAAAAAATCAAGATAGAAAAATTGATTTCCATCTTGAACACAGGCAAAAGGATGGTTGAATATTGTGAAAATTAATATTTTGAGCAATTTTGTCTGGTGTGTTGGGATATTTGATTTGAACTACATTTGGATGAGGCACATTTTCACTGGAAAAAGTTAAGGGTGTTAAAAACAAAAATGATTTTTGTTTGCATCTCAATCAGAATAACAGCTGGATCCCAAGCATGTTTACTCAAGTCCCAGTCTATTCTATTGAAATTACTTCCTACTAAGTGTGTTTGGATTGCAGCCAAAATTGTCACAAACATCACAGCTTTAGTGCTGTCTTAAAATCCTGTCTAGTGTCCTCAATTTATTTCGCAAAACAAGGTTATTCCCCCCCCATTTTTTTATTTTTGCAATGTCTAGATTTTAATGTCTGTGTATATTTGTGAATGATGTCTTAATTCATTCAAGTTTAAAATGTCACTATTTTAGTGACCAGGCTGCCACAGAACAGCATCTGGACTGGGGTGCGAGGCTTTCAGGCAATTTTAGCATCTTCAGTTCTGTTTTTCACTGTGACCTTTTGCAACCTTTCTCTCAATCAGTTTCAAATGAGGTGTCAGTGCATACCTTGATAACATTCCAGACCAGGGCAGCAAGGCCTTTGTTGAAACCAAGAGGGATGAGGAGCATAGGAAGATGAATAGCTGTCAAAGTAACAGAGAGGCAACCTGGCAGCCTCCTGTTATGCAGTACAGTTCCCAAGGCAATTGGCTGGCCACTTATGCATGAACCAGGTGAACAAAGGTAATGCAAGCCATTGCCAGCATTCTCCTGAAATGACCTATGTCAATCTACTTGAGCTGTAAGGCCATTGCATTGACTCAGGTATGCCATGGAAAGTTTGCTTAGTTCTGGTTCAGACATGCTATAGTTCTCTAGTTAGGAACATACATTTTGCAACCATCACCAATTAAGCCATCACCAATTAAGCACCACTTCCGAAGGCCTTCGAAAGCAATGCTGCTCAATAGAGTTGGTTTCCATAATCTGTTGTAACTCTTAAACTGCTAAGAAATCAAGTGATGTACATGCATGCGTGAACCAGCTCTGTTGCAAAGACTCTTGCCGTTCAATCCTAAATGGGCCTTCCTGTGCTAAACCTAGAGTTCTAGCAGCATTAGGTTCTTTGTGGCTGTTGCAAAGCACAACATGCTATTCCGTGATGCCTGGTCACTGCCATGAGCAGCTGGTAAGTCAGTGCAGTGGGTGGGAGGGAGAGATATGGGGAAGGTAGGGAGAAGAATAGGATGCGGAGGTCATGGCGGGGAGGAGAGTGGATTGAGGCCAGGAAGGAGGGCGGTATTGGTGGAAGCAGTGATGCTGATATTCTATCCCCCTTTGTGGTCTTGATCCACCTTCCCAAGTCTATTCTGACTTGTGCTAGCTATATAGCAGTGAGGGCTTCCCGTCGCGCAAGGGAACAAACAAAAGGAGAGCTTCAGGGCCTGAAATTCCCCTCTGGGATATAGTAAAAACATAAGAACCCTGCTGGATCAGGCCAAAGGCCCATCTACTCCAACTTTCTGTATCTCACAGTAGACCATCAGATGCCTCTGGGAGAACACAAAAGATAAAGATTCCTATACCCTGTTGCCCCTCCCTTGCACCAGGCGTTCTGAGATAGACTTTCTAAAGCCAGGAGGCACCTGTGTGACCATGTTGGCACAACTGCATTGCTGCATGGGGTAGTTGCTAGGATTGGGCTATTAAATTGGGATTGCACTTCAGATCAACAACCTCAACATGAGTTTGTTTATGTAAATTTTATTTGCCACCTTGGATGCCAAGGCAGTAACCCTGAGGTTTTCATGACATTAAATTGTGCACAGTGGAAAATGAAAAGTGCATTAGATCTCTGCCAGTGAAGCGATGCTATCTCTGCCTTGAACAGACCCAGTATACTAAGGATAATTCAGTCTTCAAACCTAGAAAACTATGTCTGCTTTATCACGGTTGTATTATTTCTGTATTTGAAAGTGTTCAAGCAGCTATATATGGGTTTACTCTGTTTTACTCTTATGATAGCTCTCTGCTGAAAGACGCTTGCTGAGCTGTCTGCCTCCTACAGACAGTCTGCCTCCTACACCATGCTCACTCTCATGGGTGTTGAATGGATTAGATTAGACACTGAGGAAACTCTGATCTAATCTCAGACTGGATCTGATGGGTCAGTACCAGAGCCAGAATAGAATCTGCCAGATGGCAAGCTAGCATTCAGTCTCTTATGAACAAACAAAACTGCTTTGTGCTGCCATTGGTCCATTTAGCTCAGTATCACCTGCACTGACCGGCAGGCCTAGCCCAGGCTGATGAGATTTTTCATCCCCTTTTGGGGTAGTGCATTGCAAAAGCACCAGTTTACTCAATGCCTCCCTCACCACCATAGCCTCATCAATATAAGAACAGCCCCACTGGATCAGGCCATAGGCCCATCTAGTCCAGCTTCCTGTGTCTCACAGTGGCCCACCAAATGCCCCAGGGAGCACACCAGATAACAAGAGACCTCATCCTGGTGCCCTCCCTTGCATCTGGCATTCTGACATAGCCCATTTCTAAAATCAGGAGGTTGCACATAGTCCTCCACATTCCCCCCCCCCCCCACTTCCTTCAGAATAGGTCAGACAGGAGGAATCTGGGAGCTTCCTCTTCTATACCCAGGCTCCTTCCATGCAGCCTAACTTGAAGGAGACAGATGGAGGAAGAGAATGCAGGAGAGGCAGCAGTTTGTGTGTGTTGGTGGAGACGTGTGCAAGCTACTTCCCAGTTTGGGCAGTTTCCTACCTTTCCTCCTTCAATGTTGTCACTGCAGGTTTGTTGTTTTTTTGGCAGCAGCCATGGAAGAGAAGAAGGAGGAAAGCTGCCACCAACCCAATTCTCTTCTTGCTTGCTCTCCTTGAAGGAAAGCGGGCAAGAAGAGAATGTCAAGTGGGCAACAGATCATGGGAGAAGCAGGGCATGACCTGCCACTACCTCCTCCAGGCTACTGCTTGAAGCAACTGCTTCACCAGGTCTCATGAGTGGGCCAGCCCACCTGACTGGCAGCAGTTTTCCAGAGCATCAGGCAGGGATCTTTTCCTCAACCCTATCTGGAGATGTTCGGAGTTTAAATCTGCGACCTTCTTCTGCCTGCTCAGCAGGTGGTCTATCACTGAGCTCCAGCACTACTCTTTCTAGGCTTCAAAACTAGTTATCTGAAAGTGTTCTGTTTTACTGGCTGGACCACTAAAATACTTTCTGGTTGGCAGTTGTAAAACCGGGATGAACTGGTAGACAGCATAATGGGGGAAGCCCAGGAAATACATGGGGAACCTGAGATGCAGTGTAGGGGATCGTACCCATCAAGAAAGCATTGGATTGTACCATTATGTAGCATGTATAAGCTTGCAGCATATCCATTTGTTTAAGCCATGCCATTATACTCATGTTTTAAACAAATAGGCCTATGTAAACCATAGGGCCAGAAGGTCATTTCAACTTACAGCCATTCTCAGTGGGAGCCATATGGCCCCCTGGGGAGCCCAGTAGGTTGGAATGTTCAGGTTTTCTTGGTGTTCAATAATAAATGATGTTTATCTGTTGTATCTTTGTTTAACAGGGGCCCTGGAACATGTGAAAAGCTCCTAAGGGGCCATAGCCAACAGGAGAAAAAAAAGGGTTGAGAATGGCTAATTTACAGCACAATCCTAGGCATCTCTTCTCAGAAGCAAGTCCCATTGTGTTCATTGGGGTTTATTCCCAGGAAAGTGAGCATAGGGTTGCAGTCTTAAGCAACACATTTTTGAGTAAACCCCACCAAACGCAGTCGAACCTGTTTCAGAGTTAAAAAAAAAAAATAAACCATGCATGGGCTCAGGTTGTGATCCTCTTGTCTCAAGGCAGGATCTTACTCCCATTAGCCCCATTTTTGGAGCACAGGGCAAAAAGGCCATAAGCATGCTGCTCCTCTCACCCTCTTCCTAGAGGTCATATCATCCTCAGATGAAGCTACTTGGCCCGCATATAAAATGACCCTGGTGTCTGAAAGTTTCGCTTGGCCTAATTGGGACTGACAGTCTGAGCGGAGGAAAAGCTACAAAAGTGTTTTTAGCATTGAGCAATTATAGCAACGATTACAGTGCCAGGGACACTAAGAGGATTTGCACTGGATTATATCTAATATTAACATGATCTAATACTGCATGAAAATACAGCTCAGACCGGACCCGAGTCTCAAAGGCAGCTTCTTTATCCTTCAAAGTTATCCAGACTTTGAGAAAATGAGAGGGGGGCATTCAGCTTTATCAAAATCAGAAGTCTAGTCACAATTTCTAGTGTTTTTATTTTTTTAACCTACCATGAATGCTTGTTAAATAGTAATCTAAATAGTAGTAATGCATATTCACCTTATGTAGAATGGAGTTGTATAGTTTGGATTTAGGCTAAGAACCATTGCTCGTACTATTAACAAGAATATACTAAATGACCCATTTAATATTGTTATCTAAGAAATGTGTTTGCAGGGAAGAGGTCTCTGTAATTATAATGGTGTATGTAATTATAATGGCTTAATATGACAACCAGAACCAGCTTTGGCCTGAAGTTCCTTCCACTGAACAGACGACTGCCTTCTATCTTTCAGAAAGGGCTCAGATTGATCGGATATAACTTTTAAAAAATGGGGTCAGAACGAGAAGATGGCCTGATGGCTAGATAAAATATACTAATTTGTAATTTTAAAATGTCAGTTTCCCGTGAAGGGAGATACAGCCACAGGGTCAAAGAGCTGTATGGCAGCAGGTAGTACAGCATAAATGTTTCCACTTTAACACATGGGCTGTTACAATGTACCTCATAGCTGAGAATCAATAAAGTCAAGGCAATTTCCTTTACATGCCATCTAGAAGAGATTATGGAGGGGAGGAGGGTTTCCCTTCTTGGCTAATGCCTTGCTAAAGTTCAAATGAGGCAATATATAGTAAAATAAATTCAATCTCTATTTTCCCTCCTTGCAATTTTAGTGGAGGCTAAATGAAATGGAACTGTGTAGATTCTAACTCGCTCAATATATCTTCACTTTCTAATAACCAAGGTCATTTTTACCTTCATGAAAAAAGAAGTCACATATAAAACGCTCATCTGGACAAAAGGGGGAAAAAACCATGTTTGCAATTCTTGAAAAACTGAGTTGATGGGTGATATATTATGTAATTCATTTCCTGGCACAGCTGATTTTATTTTATAGAGAGTGTTTAACCTTGCCAGTTTTGCTCTGGGATAATCACCCTTGGAGAATAAAAATCACAACTTTTAATATTAAAGGACAGAAGGATCCTTTAAAATCCAAATCTGCATCCAACAACAAGTACCAAGGAGGTCATCTAGCCAGAAAGGTGGCAATTAGAACCATTTTTCCTGCTGACTCGGTTATTAACTGGTGGTGGTGATAGCATTAATCAGAAATGCCAGGCTAAATGCTTAGCCTGCATTTTGGAATACCCAGCCAAGGATGACAGAATGCTTAGACCCCTTGCAACAATGTATTTCCACCCTTACTAATAGGATTGGCAAATATATGCATAAGAAGTTTTTCATATTTAGCATCTCAGCAACTCCAAGGCCTCTGGAACTTCACTTGAGGGCTGGTTTAATAATAGGATATGCTTGGGTGGCTGTCTGCAGTCTCTCAGTTTAGGACCCCGTATTTCAGTGCCTTCCCAGCTATTAATACTAGCAATTCTTACAACAGGAGAGGAGAGAACCCAGGGATTGTTGAAAGTCTATAGTGGTCTCCTAAGGGTTGGTATAGCATGGTGGCTGTATGTATGGACTCAGTGGCCATTAGTTCATGTCTTACTTCCAGTCCTGAGGATAAGCCCTGTCCCCAGAAGATCCTCTCTCCTATGTTACAAAGCCCTTTCACACTGGGTTGAGGCTTGCCAGGGCACTTCTGTTAGCTCCATGGTCACTCATCACAGTTACATCATGAGCAAACAGGATTCCAGAATCAAACTACATGTTACCTTCAGCATATGTTATGCAGCGGTCAGTGTACTTGGTTTTTCTTTGTTGGATAGCATGTGTCTTTTGTTATCAGGTATGCTGTCAGACATGTATGCACATAAGGCAGTGGTTCCCAAACTTTTTTGATTGGCGACTCCCTTGACCTACTGGGCCATTGGCCATGGCTCCCCACTAGGGCTACAATCCTATATGTTGTATAGGGCAGCACTTTTTTTTTAAAGGATTCCGTGGCTCCCCTGGCTGGTTTCCATGGCTCCCCAAAGAGCCACAGCTCACAGTTTGGGAAATATTGACATAGGGAGTTTGGTTGCAGTGGGACCTAGATGCAATGGTTTGTGACATACTTCAATGCACTGGTATTTAATAAGGATGAAAAAAACAAAGACATCTCCGAGCATGCTCAGTCTGTGGCATCAGACCTCGTTTTGTTTTTGTTTTCCTTTTCTTCTGTACATTTAAGAAATCTCCCAAGTATACAGAAACCACTCCTTTATTTTGAGATGGCTCTGTATTCTTGCCAACCACCCAAGTTTGCTATTAACATATAGATATAGGCATTATGATGATTCCTGCTATCACTTGGTCAACAGGGAAACTTTTTGCCTTCCCCACTTGGCTGCCTCCATCTAAGCAAATTTAGCATGAAAACAGCAGGTATTTCTCTCATATAAGCAGAGCGGCTGCATTCTTAAGAAACCTCACTGAAGCCTCCAGGTTTGAATCTGACCCTGCAGCAAGTTTGCTTGAAATCGGTGAGTGACCAGCTGTGAGTTGGACCCTGATGCCTGTTCAATGGCTGTAAGGATAGCCTGGAGTGCTTTCAACCAACTAACAGAAGTCAATGGAACTTTTCCTTTGCTTGGTTAATTTTTGTTTGTTTGTAAATTAAGGCATCTTTTTAGAACTTTCCAACTACTTCAGAATGAATTAAGTGCTGGGAGGGGAGAAAAAGACATTTGAGAACCAAAGAGGAGCCACAACTGCTCTCTCTCTCTCTCTCTCTGTACACTGACAATCGATAACTCCACCCCCAGCAGCATCTTGCCCTTGTACAGCTTAAGCCTTCCCATCTCCTCCTGACTCCAAAGCTGTTCCTGAGATGCTAATCATACACTACGCACTGTGGTGTAGGAGTGGAGCCAGGAAAGGAAAAGGAAAACAAAACAAAAAAGATCCCCCTAAACTTCCTCACATGTTCAATGTGCAGGCAAAAAGGACCCATCTGTTTCTGTTTAACAGTAGGCTAGCTGTGTCTGTTTCCTGGCCTCTGAATGAACCACAGCACCAAAACCTAGACAAGCCTGTGCAGTCAAAACAATTGCTTTTGCAATTTGCACACATCTATTTTTCCAATTATCATCTGAAACTCCTGACGTCAGCTCTTCTAAAGGTCTCTTCCTCTGTCCAGATTCCAGAGGCTTGTTAGCTGTTCTTTCCTAGATTCTGGGATTTCCATCTTGAGCGTGAATAATGCAACATCTGGTTCTGCCTGGCAAGTTTCATGTCTTTGAAAAAGTTAAGTTTCTAGCTCTCATGGTTTCAGAGAAAAACAGTAAAAGCTACAGATAAATACAAGCACCTATTATAAATTAATTAGATGGGCTCCTTCTTCCTCCCAATAGCAATAGAGAAATTCTAGTCATTGCAAACCCTGGTTACCAGCTGCCAAGGCCTGGGGAACAAACTAGAAACAGAAGAGGGTAGTTCACTTGCATGTCATTGGCTGAACTGATTGGAAAATTTAGGGGAACAGCACAGTATATTTCTCAAGTGTAGTCAACCCAGTGTTGTTGTTTTACGTGATGTTCCATATCCATTATTTCATCTCATGCAGTAATTGTCCTTGCTTCTTGTAACATTTTTTTCCTAGATTTTGTTAAAAAATTTCTCTCTCAAAAACATTTATTATTTCATAGAACTTTCATACATAATATTTGTGGTTTTTTAGTTCTTCAATAAATTGTTAGAATGCTTTTTATTTAAACTATACTTTGACAAATGCTTTCATGTATTCTGATGGGAGTTTCTTTTTAAAATTGTAAATTAGATATTTTTATTTCTGTGCGGGTGGATACGAAGTTGCCGATCGATGGCTAGTTAGTGCTTCAAATACATGAATATTAGCTCTATTCCTAACCGTGAAGTCTGCAAACCTGCACACAGTTCGGCTGTTTAGATCTCATTCAAGTCAATACAATTTAAGGAACTTGACTGCATGCTGGACTGCAGCCAAAAACAGTTTTCCCAATCCCTGGCACAATTGTTTGCTATTGTTTTGCTGTCTCTCTCCCCACCCCCACCCCCAAACACACACACAGAGCCCACACTATAACCTTCAGAAAATCCAGGCACTTTTTGACATAGAACATGAGTCTAGATTTCTGCCGTAGCTATTAAGTTGTCACAGAGGCAAAAGCTGCAATGAGATACTGAGAACTAAATGTAATGGGTGGATTGGATGTAACTGTGTGATGTCTTTTAGCCCCCACACCCTTCCTTCTTCCCCTGGAATGTCTGCAGTCAGTACCTCCCTTCCTGAATCCAAATGAAAACTATTTTTCAGGCGCATATTTCACTGGATGAACAGCAAGGTTCCCAAGGTCACAGATCCCTCTTTGGCTCTGCTATGTATCTCTAAAGGAGTCTCCTGTTCTCCACTATTAGCATCACTCCACTCCACTAATAGCCTCCACTATTAGCATCATATTCACACACAGGCCTGTAGCCAAGCTGGACTGAGCAAGGAGAAAACGGACACTGTCCCTGCTAAACTGCTTTGTCAAACCCATTCCAGGTATTCCCTTCAGTATCTTAGGTTTTGATTTAATGTTTTCCTGTCTGCCTGGAGGCTGCTCATGGATCCTTTTGGCAAAACCCATGTGGATTTTTCATTCTGAAGTACACCAGCAGATTTTATGCATATCCATGCACAGGTTTCATTCCAGCAAACCCCTTTAGAGGGGGGAAAAAAGTTGTGTTGGAACTAATCCAGAGCTTTCCATTTTCTAAAGGAAAGACCTGACAATGCATTTTCCTTTGCATGGCTGACCATGCTAATGGGACCTGGTTTCTGGAAGAAGGAAGGCACACCTGAGTGGCATTCAAGAGCAGGAAAGCCTATTTTCTCAAAAGCTTAATGCCTCCATGAACAGTTAAATTATCCAAAGTGCTCAGGAACTGGCAGGCCACATTATGATACATACCTTTTATACTGTATGTTAATATCCTGATACTATTCCTTCTCCTCCAGGGAGTTAATTGGCAGCATATTAGTTGATTGATCAGTGGATTAATCAATTATATTTGCATAAAATAGGCTGTCTGATGAAGCAGGGATCACTTTGAGCCAGCTCAATTGGCACTGCAGGCCCGTCCACAACACAAGGGCATGCCTTTAATATTTGCAGGGAAGGAGGGAAGGGTTAAGATATGATTGCGATCACCTCCATTGTTGCTTCCCATCAGTTAATATTCAGAGGTATATTACCTTGATATAGGAAGGTTAATAAAGGAGATAAGACCTTCACTACTGAATCACAACAATGGCTCAAGTATCCTGGTTTAACTGTTTTGTAGGATACCAGTCTAAAATACAAGGTTCTGAAAAGATGACAGGCAGGGCGCTAAGGGCTAAGGAGCTTCTTTGCTGTGACATCCCTTCACACAATGGCAGAAGAGCGGGTTAGGTTGATGAATGCAAAGCAGCAGCGCAAACAGACATGCAATCTGACATATGCATATGCATACAATCAATTGCATTCCTGGCACCTATGCCGCCTGGGGACAGGACACAAAGTGCTGCCGCCCCACCCCCACCAGGCGCAACTGAAGGGCTTCTGCGGTGTCTGGAAGGCCTAAAAATGTCACTTCAGATTTTCACTGAAAACCGGAAGTGACTTTTTAGACCTTCTGGAGGCCTCAAGAGGTGGAGGCTGTGCGCTGCTTTTCCAATCCTCAAAAGGGGCTGGAGAAGCCTGTAAAGGCTGGTTAAAAAAAACGAGATGGTGGGAGGAGGGGGCTGCAGTGGCGCCTCAGGTATTTGCCTCCCTAACTCCACCCCCCCCGGTATGCCAGTGCATACAATCATGGTGGGACGTCCGCCTCGGACAAGATGGAGGAAGTTGCATATTATTTATTTAAAATATTTCTGCCCCACTTTTCCTCACCCCACTCAGGATGCACTCACAGTGACTGGCAACAGAATTTAAAAAACAATGCTACAATAATACTATTGTAATTTTGATTTATATCCTGCTCCATCCCACAGGCTCAGAGTGGCTTCTGGTGTCGTCGTCCCCCTACATATTAGTAGATCTGTTCCCAGGGGTCCACAATCTTAACGAAAAATAAAATGATTTGGGGGATTAAAAGAGACCAAATGAACTCTAAACCTACAATCCTGTACACAAGTACCTGGCAGTAAGTCCATTGAACTCACTGAGATTTACTTATGAATAGACACAGAGGTGTTCCTGCCTCAAAGTGCACCTGGAGTGGTAGCGGTGGTGATGCTCACCTTCGGCGACTTTCGGAAGTTTGGGGTTACGTAATTACATTGCCCCTAAACTTCCAGGCTCTCGCATTGGTTTAAATACAGAAACTCCACATCCCTTCAGCGACCTTCAGGCAGTTTAGGGCCCAGCTGCCACACATTCTCAGCTGCAAGTGGCAAACACACAATTGAAGGTGAGAGTGCCGCAGGCCCGAAAGAGCCCCAAAGATTGCCAAAGGGAGACTCGGGCAGACTGCTGAGCCTTGTGCCTATGACGGCCTAGCCCCATCACCCCAGCCTCGCAACACCACCAATAGACATGCATAAGATTGTGCTGTTGATGACATTACAATCATGAAAGAAAAAAGAGCTCAGTCCTAAGTGTGATGGAGGCTCCGAGGCTCTGTCCAGGAGGGAGGCAACACTGAGTCCCAGCTTCTGAAATGCTCCTGGGAGGAGCTTTGGGTGAATGGAGCCCCATACGTTCCACTCACTCAAAGCTCCTCCTACTAGCTCTGTTTATGGAAACCTTGCTTATCAGTCATGATAATGAAATAGAATCTCCACCGAGAATCTGTTCTTCTGAATACCAGGCGTAGAGAACAAACAATGGAATGCCTTTGGCCACATGCCCTTGTAAGCTTCCCAGAGGAGCTTGGCCAGTTATTATTGTCTCTCTCTCTTTTTGCTGCTCTGCACCTTGGCTGTCATGGCCAGAAGTATCTCTCTCTCTCTCTCTCTCTCTCTCTCTCTCACACACACACACACACACACACACACACACACACACACACACAGAGCCAAATTTTGTTGACTTGGGAGTTTTGTAGGGAGTGGGGAGGGCTTACTTATTAATTGCAGTTAACATTTTAATCAACCCATGAATTTTACTTAATTAATTGGTCTGATCAACTTTTCAGCTCTCTAGGAGCAAAGAGCAGTATATACTTCTAACACTCAGGAGCTCCAAAATAATAGGATTCTTTGCTATAGTACTGATTCTTTGATAAGTACTGCTAATTCAGTACTTATCAGTAAATATATATGAATCTGAATATGGATGCAGAAGTCTTTGACAATCTGACCCAAAATGCATATTTATTTATTTTTATTTTATTATTTATTTTTATACCGCCCTTCCTCCAAAGAGCTCAGGGCGGTCTACACTACTGCTCCCCTCCTTTTGTCACAACAACCCTGTGAGGTAGGTGAGGCTGAGAGAAAGTAACTGGCCCAAGTATGTGTGTTGTGGTAGGTTAAGTCCCATTTGCCATTCTCAGAAGAAGCCCTGTGGAGGTAAGAAAAACTGATTTGCCATCTCTTACCACTTTGAGGGTTTCATTTGGCTATCAGTGGACATGCTTACCAAAGCATTTGAATGATCCCTCAATGCCAGCAGATGTCCATGATAAAAGACAATGCCCTATAAGGGACCAAAGCCAATTTACCCATATTGAGTTGCTTTCTTTATTTCAGCAAAGTGCGACATACACAGACACGCGCATGCTGCTTGATGTGCAACACCCGTGTGCCGCAGTACGGTTCAAGGTTGCCTTGGCAACCAGTGGAAAGGGTTTTTGAAGAGCTGGCAAGGCCCGCGCTAATGAAAATGAGTATTCCTAGAGCCTCTTCTCCAGGTGGGTGAAAAGAGGCTCCCTGCTGGGCTCCCTTGCCCAGGCTGCTTTGAAATTGTTCGCTGTATTTTTCAGAAAAACAAGCTGAGGCCACTTCCGCCCGTTCCGTAGTAAAATGCAGCCACTGATTAAAAGTTCTGAGACGGCGCTTTGAAGCCTGTGATTAATAGGTTCCTTTATGAATCCAAATTAGACAGTCAACATATTTCTTTTTCACACCCCAAAACTACTATTATGAAAATGTTTGTTGTTGCTGCTGCCTTTTACATGTTTAATCTCCCTCATGCACGTCTGTGCCAGATGGCCGCGTGAGTACCAGTGAAGATAATCTCTCTGCCTTTAGCAAGAGGAACTTAACACCCTCACTGCTGTGGATGCATGCTGTTACCCCCTGATACGCAACTCAGGTGAACATACCAGCTTCTTTCAGAAGTGGAAAGCACCACTGGGTAAACATGAAGTCATTATAGCCTATCAGACGTTGCCTCACTTTACAGCATACCACAGAATGCGCTTTCTGCACTGTGATAACTCTTGGTGGTATGTTCACCTGCACAGGTGTTTAGCGTGTTTTTTTGTGCATGTTCAGTCAATTCAAGCAACAGTAAAGAAACAGACTTGCCGTCACTAGAGCCATATCTGGTCACATCGCTTGGAAAAGTGCACACCCTATATGTGATCCCATCTAGAAACCTACATATGGTAAAATAATCATTTGTGGCTATGAAACTCTATCACAGTGTTCTTCAGCCTTGGGGTTGGGACCCCAGTTGGGTCACAAAACCTGAGTTGTGGGGTTGTGGCAACTTACAGGAAAAAGTTGGACACCACTGAACAAGAGCACCACCAGGTACAGGGGGAGGCATCTGGTGTATTATTATTATTATTATTATTATTATTATTATTATTATTATTATTATTATTATTATTAATAACAGTATTTATATACCGCTTTTCAACTAAAAGTTCACATACCTTTCCTTCAGATACCAGGAGATTGTTTAGGTTCTTAGCAATTGTGCTAAAATAACTTTCACTAGTGCCAAGCTTCACGGTAACTTTTCCTGCTCTCTCTAATAAGAATATTTGGGTACAGTGAACAGTGCTAGGAGGGAATTACAGGGGTAGGGAGTGGGCGGCAATGGGGGTGGGGTGGATGGATAGGATCCTGGGAGAGGGAAGGATCAACTGGGGTCCCCAGTCTCATACTTTATGTATTTATTTATATGTTGGGGTTGTGGCAAGGTTGAAGAGCACTGCTCTACCACACTTAGGTCCAGTTGAAAAATGTGGTTTAGACTGCCAACATTTTGCTAAGGATTGGTTTTAAGGAGACTTTCTGGATCTTGGGGCTCTTTGTTAATATGGAAGGCTTTCCCAACATGATGGATCTGGGCTTTCTAGCTTTGGGTAGTGGCACTGAAGACTACCTTTCCCAATCCCAGTTTATCCAGTAAATAGAGAGAAGCAGGGAGTGGGATACCAGCCACTAGCGGCTAGGCACTACGCCCCGCCTTACCCGCCATCTTCCCTTATACATGTCTATTGCAAAGCTTATAATAGTCTATTTGCTCTGTGTGGTTTCTGAAATCAGCCGTGTTATTTGAGCCAATGAAAACGTAGAAACCTAGCTAGGCAAAGGAACAGCAAACTCAGCAAAAATGAGGACTTGTCGTTCTATTTGCAATGGAGAAATGAAGGAAAAATGCCCTCTACCCACAGAAATGCAACTCCATAAAGTTTGCTTAGTGTCGGAGAAGCAGAACGTACAGGAATAGCTTGGAAAGATTCTGCCTCGATGACAGCGGTGCCACCAGACTACCTTACTAAATCCAGAAATGATGGATAACCTTGTTTCCTAGGGCCACTTTAGCGCCAAGAACAGCAATTGTTGACAGTAGCTGAGAAGTTCTAATTTATTTTGTTTTTCTTTTTTTAAAGATTCCTGTGCCACCTTTCTGTCCAAAGCCGGGCCAAAACGACTCACAGTATAATAAGCATAAAAAACATTTCATCAGAATAACAAGATAAAAAGTACAAAACAATCCGCATAATAAAAAACCTTATCACTTGCTAGCCTTCTTGTGTTGAACTGAATTAGGATAAACACTGGTAAACACTATGATAGGAGCATTTTACTTTGATCCTGAAGAAGCTACATTGGCTCCCTTTTGGTTTCCAGGTCTGGTTGAAGATGTTGGTTCTTACCTTTAAAGCCCTTTGTGGTTTGGGCTCTCAATACCTGAAGGAACACATTCTGCAACATGGCGCCGCCTATCCATCAAGATCTTGCAGGAAGACCTTGCTCTATGTGCCATCACTAGATCAGGTTCAGTTGATGAGCATCCAGGACAGGGCTTTCTTAGTGGTGGCCCCCTGGATGTGGAACTCCTTGTGGTGTGACATGTGGGAGGCCTCCCTCTTTCTCTCTGCTTTTAAGATGATACTGAAGACCTTTTTGCTCTGCTTTTAAGATGATACTGAAGACCTTTTTGCCAGCTTTTTGAGCTCTGAAGGTTAATGACTAATGTCTGCAGCAGCTGGACTATGATTTAGATTTGGTATGTTGGAGGGGGTTTGGCTTTTTATGTTTAATTGTTTAATTATGATAAGATGTTAGCTGCCTTTGGACCAGTGGTTGAAAGGTGGGGTATAAATGTGAATACCTAAATAAATACTCAGTAATAACCCAAGAAATTAATGAATTAGAAGTGACCAGCAGGGATGGGAACTCAAGTCAAGTACTCAAATTTGAGTTGTGAAAATCAGTGTTTTTCGCTGACTTGTTTACACTTGAGTCGCACATGTGGAAGACTTGGCAAAACACTCGAGTCAAGGGCTCCTTGACTCAGCACTCATCCCCATGCATGCAGACTCTAGTCTGTCTGGGTGTACTTGCTTTCTGTTTTCGTGGCGTGAAAAATCTTGTGGGGCCATCATTCAGACTGGGTGAGCAGCAGGAAAGTTCCAGCCAGGAGGCAGGGAAGGGTTAATGTTTGCTCTTGCATTCGAGCAGGAGGGGGGGATGCGGGAGTGGGCTTACTTGCTCATCTGTGATAGGAAGGAACCCATGATAATTAGATGAAGGATGAATGATTTGAGGGAGGGCAAGAGGAGGAGCCCAAGAGGGTTCTTGACTTAGGATTGGCTAAAGAAGCCCAGGGAAAAAGGAGAAAGGGAAGTGTGTGTGTGTGGGGGGGGGGGGGTTCATAGCAATCACAGTTTTCAATCACATGGCTTGTTACTTGGGGTGAGGGGAGGAAGCCCCATTGAATGATGAGCTATAGTGGGACTACTTCTGAGTAGAGCTGCAAAGGATTGAGTCATCCTTGTAAGACTTGCAGCTGCTGCGTGTGACCCTCCTGCCTCTTGCCACTTCTATTCCTGCTCACACTCAGTCTGTTGCACCCCCTCACACCCTGTTTACAAATGGGATAGGACAGTAGGAGAGTGTTTAAAGAGAACTCGCAGACACAAACACCCCATCAGCAGCTCCGTATTTTTTTTCCATGTGTATCAAAAAGATTCATGACTCAAGTCTTTTTGAGTCATGAAAACGTTCCAGGTGACTCAGAAAGTGGCCCCGTTATGACTTGTTTTCGTGGGGGGCGGAGTCAAGTTACTCAACTCGAGTCAAACCGCAGTGGATTTGCCCTTCCCTGGTGACCAGCTTTGTCAATCATTTAAAAGAAGACTTTCTCTTGCTCCTGGATACTTTGGGTTCAGAGTGCAGACAATGAATTTAGCAACTGTTAAAAGTCCGATTTTACCCTGAGCAGAAAAAGAGGCCACAAGTGCTATGATAAATGCTCAGTCTTGTTATGATAACTGAGCAAGGAATAGGTACTGTACCTCTTGTGTAGAAAACAGCTAGAAGATATGCCACTGTTTCAGGTCACTCCGAGGTCACTTTCTTAGCAAAAATGCACCAGTGACTCACACCTTCACAGAAAATGGTGTACAGAAACCAGAGTGTGCAAACTTTTGCTCAGGGCCTAGCTGTTTCCATGCATGCATATCCAGTCCTTGTTTAAGCTCTGGGTTAGTAAAGATTTCTTAGCCAATTTTCTCTTCAGGGGTCCCTGACTCAGAATGCAGTCAGAGTTTTTAGAGTAGAGCCATTGTCTGTGATCCTTTAAACCAGGAAACTATAACAGCAGTTTCCAAACTGGAAGGCAGCCCTTCTTACAGGAAAGCAGGTGATCTTTTTTTGTTGTTGTTAAAGTGAGGAGAGAAGGTTGGCTGCATTTAGTGGAAGACAGCATAGTGTTGAGTTTGTACTTCTGTCTCTTCTAGGTAACTATGCTACATTTTTAACCCTTGCCATGTTCTGTGTTGTTCCCGGCATCTGAGACGCAAAAAGTAAGAATTAGTTAGATGGCATTACCAGCCAAATTGGGCATTTTTGCAGGTTCATGTTGAAGAGAGTTGAAACAAATATTCATTGCCATTTTAAATCTGTCCAAATTTCATATTTTGCCATTCAGTGTTCTGTATGCCATTTGGAATCTGAAATCTGAATTTGTACTTTGAAGGTTAAATTTTACCTCCACACTTCAACTGCTTTAAACTTGTTGGCATTTCTTGGTTTGATTTTGGGCAGACATTGTCAGATTTCAAATATGAAATCTCATGTATTCTCAGCTGTCAAATACAGTAAAACAAAAAAACAAAAAGCACTGGATGCCCATGATTAACTACATGCAAATAATGAAGACATGTCAACTGTTCAATCAACTCGGCTTTCAAATATTAAAATCAAATATAATCAGATGACAAATACAGTTGTCAAATATCTGGGGGATATTTGGCAAACACTCAACATCAATTTTGCAGGGGAGAATTCTGAGAAGAAATTTTGAAAGCAAATACATTTTAGTTCTAACAGAGGCTGCCCAATCCTAAGCTGCGCTGGTGCAGCGGAGCCACGTGGCCTCTGCTGCATCCAACACAGGTCAAGAATGGGCTGGAGGTCTCCTTTGGATAAGGGGATATTTCTCCCTTTACCCCGAGTAACACCTAGCCTGCACAATGGAGCTACTTGGATCTGCACCAACTGATCCTGCCCCCCTCCCAGGCCTGGTCTGCCCCATTCCACCATCCACCATCCAGAAGCACACCCTCCCTGCCAGTGTTCCACCCTTCTGCCCCTCCACCTCCTTGCATGTCTCTTACGTCTCTTCCCAGCAGCCCAGGCTTCCCTACTGAAGCTACCTACCCTCCAAGTGCTGTAAACATGCTTTATGGCACATTTGCGGTACACTTGACTGATGCAGGGACCACTGTGCCAGTGGAGGGGAACCTTTGAATTGCCCTGTGAGAATCACAAGTTCCACCTTACATCCATTCTTCCCAGCTTCTCACACCAGGTCCATAGCTGAGCCACTGTGTTGTAGTGATCTGCATGCTGGAGCAGGACCCAGCGGACACCTGGGTTCAAAAGCCTACTCAGCACAGAAACTCATTAGATGACCATGTGCCAGTCACTACTGCTCAGCCTTACCTACTTCTTAGGGTTGTCATGAGGATAAAAAAAAATTTCTTTTATTTTGGGGGGGGGGGGGAAGATTAAGGTCCCAATTCTATCCAATTTTCTAGCACCGGTGCAGCCGTAATGCAGCTCCAAGGTAAGGGAACAAATGTTCCCATACCTTAAGGAGGCCTCTGTGACTGCTGCCCCACCACAAGATGCAGTGCATACCCCATTGGAACAGCTGCATCAGCACTGGAAAACTGGATAGGATTGGGCCCTAAGATGCCTTGAATGAAGGTGAGGATATAAATAATGTCTCAATGTCTGGTGCATTTCTAGAACTGGAACCAGAACTCTGCTTCTGACCTGGTTCCATTCTTTTTTTTTCTCCCCTACCCCATCTATCCTGGCATGCATATAGTCTCTGTAGCTTACGCATCCTTTTGCCAGTGAATGGGTTTCTGCCTGCAATGAGATATAGGCTTATTAATGTTTATGAGACAATTATTATGAGTTTCAGAAAGCAGAAGATGATTTATTAAGAATGAAAACATGAGGCCTGTGCAATCTGGCTGAAAAAAGAAATTTTTGTTTATACACGTTTGGAGGAGGCAGAGGGCGGTGGAGAAAATGATTGTTTTAAGAGGTTATTAATTGAGGTACATAAACTCCCAACGGGCAATGTCATCCAAAGTTACAATTTTCATTCCATCAGAGGCAATAACACGCAAATGGAATAGAAAGCAAAATGAGGGATACGAGACACTGTCAAGAATCACTCCGTGACAGAAGTGGTAACTACCATGTGGAATGACCCTAAGCCAAAGTCAGCAAAAGCAAAAGCATTAGTGTAATTAAGAAACACTTAGATGTTTTACAGGGAGAAACATGAACGAGCATTGACACAAAGTGTCTTTGCCTACCCAAACTCGATATAGAAACAAGCTCTTAGCAACTCTTTGGATTTTACCACAAATGACAAGAGAGATGGCACTGATTCTTATATATTGCTATTATGCTCAGGAAGAGAAAATCCATGCCAATCATGTGACATGGATTTTATCTTCCTGAGCATAATAGCAATATATGAGAATATTGCTGAAGGAGCACATTCACCCATATGAGCCCACCTGGACTCTTGGATAATCTTGAGCCCTGCTTTCTGTCTCACCAGTCATGCAGGTTCATTTGGCAGGTACCAGATACTAGGTCTTTTGAGTGATGGCTCCACACCTATGGAGTGCCATCCCTGAGATCTGCCAGGCCCTCCCACTGACCGCTTTCAAGTACGCCCCCAAAGTGTGTACAAGGGGGTGTCATGCAGTTTGGGGGGATTACACCTGCCACACTGATGGCACCACTGCGCTGGACATTGTGTCTCCACCAGCTCACCCCCCCCCCCCGCTGCTGACTCTGACTTGTCACGGTCATCCAATAACAGAGCTACCTGCCCAGTCTTGCAGAGTTCCAGTGCCACTGCTGCCACACTGTTTCCCAGGGGAAAGTGCTACCCATTGCTCCACTACAAGCTGAAGACTGAGGCCTGATGACCTGAGGTGGTAGGCCACATGTGAGCCATGGGCCATAAGTTGCGGATGTAGAAAATGTCTTCTCTTTCTTCAGGTCTGCAAGAATCCTTACATTTGCTTTCAGACATTTGCTTTCAGGCCGCTGCCCGAACGGCCCCTCCTGACCGAGGAGTTAAGTCAGATAGAGGTTAAAAGAGAAGATGTTTCAGACCTCATTGATAAATTAAAGATCAATAAGTCACCGGGCCCTGATGGCATACACCCAAGGGTTATTAAGGAATTGAAGAATGAAGTTGCAGATCTCTTGACTAAGGTATGCAACTTGTCCCTCAAAACGGCCACGGTACCAGAAGACTGGAGGATAGCAAATGTCACGCCTATTTTTAAAAAGGGAAAGAGGGGGGACCCGGGAAACTATAGGCCGGTCAGCCTAACATCTATACCGGGTAAGATGGTGGAATGCCTCATCAAAGATAGGATCTCAAAACACATAGACGAACAGGCCTTGCTGAGGGAGAGTCAGCATGGCTTCTGTAAGGGTAAGTCTTGCCTCACGAACCTTATAGAATTCTTTGAAAAGGTCAACAGGCATGTGGATGCGGGAGAACCCGTGGACATTATATATCTGGACTTTCAGAAGGCGTTTGACACGGTCCCTCACCAAAGGCTACTGAAAAAACTCCACAGTCAGGGAATTAGAGGACAGGTCCTCTCGTGGATTGAGAACTGGTTGGAGGCCAGGAAGCAGAGAGTGGGTGTCAATGGGCAATTTTCACAATGGAGAGAGGTGAAAAGCGGTGTGCCCCAAGGATCTGTCCTGGGACCGGTGCTTTTCAACCTCTTCATAAATGACCTGGAGACAGGGTTGAGCAGTGAAGTGGCTAAGTTTGCAGACGACACCAAACTTTTCCGAGTGGTAAAGAGCAGAAGTGATTGTGAGGAGCTCCAGAAGGATCTCTCCAGACTGGCAGAATGGGCAGCAAAATGGCAGATGCGCTTCAATGTCAGTAAGTGTAAAGTCATGCACATTGGGGCAAAAAATCAAAACTTTAGATATAGGCTGATGGGTTCTGAGCTGTCTGTGACAGATCAGGAGAGAGATCTTGGGGTGGTGGTGGACAGGTCGATGAAAGTGTCGACCCAATGTGCAGCGGCAGTGAAGAAGGCCAATTCTATGCTTGGGATCATTAGGAAGGGTATTGAGAACAAAACGGTTAGTATTATAATGCCGTTGTACAAATCTATGGTAAGGCCACACCTGGAGTATTGTGTCCAGTTCTGGTCGCCGCATCTCAAAAAAGACATAGTGGAAATGGAAAAGGTGCAAAAGAGAGCGACTAAGATGATTACGGGGCTGGGGCACCTTCCTTATGAGGAAAGGCTACGGCGTTTGGGCCTCTTCAGCCTAGAAAAGAGACGCTTGAGGGGGGACATGATTGAGACATACAAAATTATGCAGGGGATGGACAGAGTGGATAGGGAGATGCTCTTTACACTCTCACATAATACCAGAACCAGGGGACATCCACTAAAATTGAGTGTTGGGCGGGTTAGGACAGACAAAAGAAAATATTTCTTTACTCAGCGTGTGGTCGGTCTGTGGAATTCCTTGCCACAGGATGTGGTGCTGGCGTCTAGCCTAGACGCCTTTAAAAGGGGATTGGACGAGTTTCTGGAGGAAAAATCCATTATGGGGTACAAGCCATGATGTGTATGCGCAACCTCCTGATTTTAGGAATGGGTTAAGTCAGAATGCCAGATGTAGGGGAGAGCACCAGGATGAGGTCTCTTGTTATCTGGTGTGCTCCCTGGGGCATTTGGTGGGCCGCTGTGAGATACAGGAAGCTGGACTAGATGGGCCTATGGCCTGATCCAGTGGGGCTGTTCTTATGTTCTTACATATATGGGTCCAATAATAATAATAATAATAATAATAATAATAATAATAATAATAATAATAATAATAATGGTATTTATATACCGCCTTTCTTGGTTGTCAGCTTTCTCCTCAGATTTTAATTCAAGATTTATTGAATTCAATAAATTCAAATTTATTTATTTAATAAATAGGCAGGCTGTTTAAATCCCTGTAGGGATGTTTGCAATTAAAGAAACGTTCTATCTTTCAAGAACCACACAACATTTCAGATGGAACTTTTGCGGTCTGTTATCACTTTCTAGCCTCCTCCCACACAGGCTGATAAGCAGCTCCTTCTGAAGAGCAGGTGGAATAACTCGGCTCAGCTTGTCAGCTGCTTCAAGGTCTCGCCGTTCACAGTGCCGGTGGCCTCGAACTGGCGACCTTCAGATGTTATCTTCAGGCAGTTGGAGGCTCAACCAGACCAGACCTCCTGCCTATCTAAAAAGATAACTTGTCTGGCTGTTGCTGCATTACATAATACATACATTTTTGTTAGTAAGTGTGGATCTGTAATGCTGAGAACCAGACAAAAGGCAAAAGGGTTAAAGTCTCAGTTTCTGTTCAGCATCTGCAGCATGGAATGACTCACACCAACTTATTGAACTGCTTGACAAAGTTGAAACAATGACTTTAGGACTTGTTCAGACTAGAATTCCCTCTGACATTAGAAAGCTATAAACTCAGCACGTCCATTTCCTTTCACCGGACCTGCTATTGATGCCAAACTTGAAGGAGTGGCCAACTTTCATGCCTCCAAGTCCAGCATGTGCTTGTTGCAAAGAGTAGGTCAAAACCAGGCAGGGCCCTGGCATGCAGCAAACTAGGGCCTGTTCTGTCACCCATCCATACTGCTAGTATTGTATGTCCCAGGCTCTCTCTCGCTGCCATACTTTCTCCTGTCTGACTTGGATGGTTTTCCTGTGATAGTTAGATGTATGAAAAGGCTGTAGCAGTTTGGGAGAGGAGAATATTAGGATTAGGAGTAGGAACAGAGTTTGTCTTAAGTGGTGGGAGGGGATGATCCCATTTGGAACCCACCTTAGAGAAGTCTCAAAACTCTTGCTTTTAATTGTACCGGAGAGCTATCAACAGTAGTGTAGCTCAAGGGAGTCAAAATGGTAAGTACTGCAGGCAGCTCAATGCTGTCAGAGCAATTCTGGGGAGCGATGGCAATGCGCAAGTGCTCACCGAACCAAATGGCATTTCCTATGCATTGCTGCCGCTATTGTGGAGGGGCCTCTTACACACACATTGCGGCACACACATTGCGGCACATTGCGGCACCTGCAGTACTGCAGCACCTGCAGTACTTACCATCCCCCCCCAGCTATGCTACAGGCTATCAAGACAATTAAATTGTTTTCAAAACAAAGCATGTCTGCACCGTGCTGGGAAGAAGGGATACAGCGTGCATAAGCTAGTATAGAATTTTGGGCCTGAGTCTTCAGCCACAGCTCTTCCAGTTCATGTTGAGTCTTCATTAGATTCAGATTGCATCCAACTAAAGTCAGCTATTAAAGTAATCATGGAACAATAATGTAGCAAGTTAAAAAAAATAACGGTGGTCAACAGTGTTCAAAGGGTCTCCCAGGTTACTGGCAGAATTTTCAGCTGATGGGTAAACAGAAAAGCAAGCCGCTGGCAGAATAGAATTATAAAATATAGATACAGCATGTTTTGCTTTAAAAATGTAATCCAGATTTACCCCAGCCTTTATATTGTGGATATACATTTTAAATACAACTTTAAACCATTCCATTGCAGCCTTTTATTATACCAGGTTTTTTTAAAAACTTACTGATACAGTGGAAGGTATTTATCACCCAATTTATGACTTTTAAATGTCCATGCGTGTGTATGTGTGTGTGTGTGAGCGATCATGGGGGCATCTCCCATGGTTGGCAATTACTGTGTTGCTCATTTCCTGGGGACTAATGGGGGCAGCAGTAGCTGCTCATATGGCTATTGCTGTCCCCTTGGTTTACCCAGGCAGTGCTTCCTTGGCCACACGTAGGTTGCCATGATTGACTCCAATGTGGAACTAGGACTGCTATCTGGTGCTTGGTGGGTTGTGTTGGTTGCTGGTGGAGATACTGGGAAGGCAGCACTCCCAGGCTCTTGTTTCCCCCTCTGTGATATGACACAATATCCTCTCCATGTTGCGCTGATGGAGGAGGGACAAAGGCACTACTTGGGCATAGGATTTCACTATCAATGATCAAAAGGTTTTTAATCAATTGATATAACAGATATAGCCACCAAATGAAACACTGCAACCCTAGTAATAGAATATATTATGAGTTACTTGTACTGCAATTAAATTTAGGCTAATTTCCCCAAGTATTTTTATGGATACTTGTAGCACACTCAAAACATGAAGAGCATCATCCAGTTAAGCATTTTTATTGCAGTGGGAGATTTCAGCATATTGTTAAACATCTTTCTCTCTGCAATCAATACAATTTAAATGTGGTTATTATTGTTGTCAATTTAAAAAAACAAACCCAAATATTCATATAAGTGTATGTATTGGATAAATTTTAATCTTCTTACAGTGAAAGGCACATTGAGTCTGAAGAAAGCCCCATTGAATTCAATGAGAGGGCCCAATCCTAATGGTTTTCTGCAGCACTGGAACTTGTATTCTGGTGGCACAGCATGCATAATGGCTATTGCAAAATGGGACATGCTATAAAGCATGGCATGGCCACCACCACAAGCAGCAAGTGGCCACATCTGTGTGCCAACAACCACCAACAAGTCCCAGAGCCAGTATGTTAGTGCGTGGGGGGGGGGGGCAAGCAGGAGTCGGGCTGGATGTAACAGAGTGGGGAGGAGGAAGAACGGAGGAGAGAGATCAAGACCAGAAAGGAGGTGGTAATGGTGGCAGTGGCACTGCCAATATCCTATTCCCCCTCCCCAGCCTCAATCTATCTACTCATGTCTATTTGGACTTGTGCCTACAAAGTAGCCGATTCAGATTTGAATGTCAGATCTGAATAGATGCATTGGGACAGTGGAGTCTTGCCCTGGGGCAAGAGAACAAATGTTTCCATATTTTGAGAATTCCCAGGGACCCAAAACTCCCCCGCAGGATGCAGTGCATGGCCTATGGGTGTGGTTGCATTGGTACTTCTGGGTAAATGTGTATAGCAGTGGTACTCAAACTGGTGTGTTGCAACCCACCAGCTTGCGTAAAGGTCCCTTGGTCCCTTTAAGGAGTGGGGGAAGGGTAGAGGTAGTGATATGATCCCCAGGATCGCATTGCAAAGGGTGGCAAAGGAGGGGATGCTTTTATTCACTGTGGGCTGCTGCAGGCTCCAGGAAGTATGGGGAGCCCTCCACAGTCCCTCATAGTGCTCCCCAATGTTTAGAATGGTGGAAAAAAAGCAATTGGAAACAACTTCTGGTTTCGCAATCGCAACCAGGAAGTGGTTTCTGAATGCTTTTTTTCACCATTCTAAGCATCAGGGAGCCCTGGGTGGGGTGTGGGGGGCTTCCAGTATTTTCTGGAGCCAGGAGCAGCCTACAGTGAGTAAAAGCATTCCCCTTCGCCCCTCCCCCCTTAGCTATACAATCCTGGGGATTGTATCGCTGCCTTCGCCTCCTCTCCCACAAAGACTTACCTTGGGAGTGAAACTCCCGAGAAGTTTAAGAACCACTGGTTTATAGGAATCGGGTTTTCCTTTCCACCTTACGAGTTTGAAGGAGGCGATACTGGGACAGGGACTATGCCTTCCTTTCTGTTTTGTGAGCTACCCCATTGGTATTAATGACAAATATTCATGGCACTATGACATTCATAGTTGACATTCATGGCAAATATCCCAGTTTCAGAATATTACGGATGGTACTGAGTTATGTAAACATGTATGCCTTGAAGTAGAAGTCCATGTGCATTGCAGATGCCTGCACAACTCCAGTGTTGTTCACTTCCCCCTGTTCATGTCAATAGAGAAAGCAATCATATATACAGAGAAATGCATGCTAGAACTGGTTTACTCCATTGAAATGAAGGATGTTTCCATCTTAACACTAAATCTCTCATGTTTGAAGTGATCGCCGGATCTGGCTCTCTGAAAATGTAGTTTATTACTAAGGGCATTTCAGCATACATATATACAATGCACAGTCCCACCATTAGCACAGTCAGCCACTATGCAGGAGCATTAGCCAATCAGCCACCATGCAGGAGCATTAAGATCTCTTAGCATTGCTGAATGTTCAGAGCAGATATGGATATTACAGAAAATCTTGCCTCGTACCCTGGACCATCTTCAGTCTGAACAAATAGTATGCAGTGTTGTAATGTATTGACTGATAGATTTCTCAGAGCTATAACTAATTCATTTAGAGAGGAAAGGGATATCTTGCCCTTTTTCTCCCAGCCTTTCCATCTCTAGCTTTTCTTCCACAGTGTATTAGTCCCTTGACTAAAAGCTCTGATAGCTGGAATTCAAACATATACTCTTCTTCAGGGCTGTCTGGTATATTAGTTTTACCTTGTCCATAGATTTATTGATATTAAACAACCAAACTGCCTGCCCTTGCAAATCCTAGCTTTATTGCAGGCTCCCTCCCAATGGTTTGAAACAGCAATAGAATTTGTTTGACAATCATAGTTGAAGCTTCTGACTGACTGTTAGGATGCAATGATAAGTGATATTGAGTTGCATCCCTTAAGACCTAGCAGGCACTAGATATCACATGTAGGACTATCAGTCACCTAGCAACATGGAAGCTGTGGAAAGTACAAGAAACTATCATCTCAACAAAACCATTTAATCAGCCCTTATAGCATCAAAACTGCAAGCACGCAAGGATGGCGCCAACTGTTGGTGTCATTGGACAGCCGTCAAGAGCCCAGGGTGCTAGAGCCCACTGCTGTTCACTGAGACCATCTCTGTGCTCATAGCCTTCTGAGAGTGGTGGTGAAAGTCCATCCAAATAGGAGGGTGTCTTTGGAGGGCAGTTTACCTGGAACCAGCCCTGAGTGAAACCTACCTGAGACAAGTATCTTTGTCCCCAATCTTCCCTAATTTTTGTATTGAATAGCCGCTTCCACTGCCTGTCACCCCAGCAGGGCTGTGCACCCAGATCTCCGGCAGATGTGCACCCAGATTTCCAGGGGAGGTGGTGTGATGGTTTACATGGAGGTAAATAAAAATATTTTTACGTACCTCTTATTTGCATTCTGATCACCCACCATAGCATCTAGCATGTGCTTTCTTGGCATGGCAGCATGCTAGCATGGCAGGGGATAGGATTTGGCTCTTAATGAAAAAGTATGCAAAATAGACAGAATTGTGCAATTTGCTTCTCTGCTGGCAAACTGTAGTGCAATCCAACCTGCACACTGGGCCAGTGCAAGTTCCTTTGGGCCAGCCCAAGAGGATCACAAACGTGCCATAAGGCATGTTTGCATCTCCTTGTGAGTTGGCTAGGCCAGCGCACAGAGGCACGCCAAACTGCAGAGGTTGGCATAAGCCTCCGCGCCGATGGAGGCACTGAGTCAGCCGAGCTCCGCCAACGTAAGACTCTGGGGTGGGTAAGAGCACTGTATGGTCTCCTTGGCTTGCTGGACCGAGATCACATAAAATCTCACATGATTTTGCAAGTTCTTGCATGAAATTTCATGCTAAGGCTGGGAAGAAGAGGTTGCGGAGTGTCCCTGTGAGTATGCTGTGGTGCCCTGGGGTACCACGGCACATGGTTTGGGAACATCTGTGTTATACCATTGGGATGCATGATGTCAGTTAGCCCCAAACTGTGGGCCCGGGACCTATCAGTGAATCATGATCCAATTTTGTAGGGCTGCAAAACCGACAGGGCAGATTAGGCTATGTGCATCAAGAGTTCAACAAGCTGTGGGGAGCACTGTTGTCCAATCACCATTATAGCCACACTCTTGGCATTTATAAATCAGGCAGCAGCCTTTAGGACCTCTAAAACTTTGGGAACCACTGATGTAAGTGTTCGGAAACAGTTTAAGTTCCGTGCATATTTATACTGCTAATCTTTGTTAGAACCCATAGCAGGTTGGAAGTTTAAAGATGATACAGGAATGCAATAGTTAACAGAGGCTATAGTCAATCTAAAGCATGTGCTGAAAGGACATAATGCAGTTCTACTGCTGAAGTCAAGGTCAGCTACCTGAAGGATGGAAGACTACCTGAAATCCCTGAGGTCAGCATTAGATACACTGAATTCTTTGGAGAATGATCAGGACAAAAATAATCCCAAAACAATTCATCCTAAGGTAGTCTAATGGAAGGCTTCTCAAATAATAAATGTGAGGATTGCTG